>NC_079506.1:89919863-90033262 GCF_030052815.1 Hevea brasiliensis
AGCTTTACCTATGGGATATTTGTAACGCTTATTCAAAACATTTTGTTTATTTGGATTTTGTCTATTTTTTAGATTGGGTAAGATAATATATTTATTTAAGATATTCGAGCAAGTGCTTGCATGATTTAAGAATACTTAAACTATGCGCGGCCACGGCTCGCACTTTGGGTCGGACAAAGTTGGCACGAGTTTCTGCTAAGGTCTAGTAATCTATGGAGCATAGGATCCTTAACGCCTTTCAGCTTTATCATTGCTTATATCTCAAGGCCCTTCTCATTTTTCACTCCGGCCTTAATTTGGCTTCACATTTTCCAAATTTAATACTTGTGGCCTTAAAATGAATAAGTGCTCGAGTGCAGTTAAACGTAAGAGGAGAGCTTGGTCGAATGGGTCTTAATGGTGTAAACCTTGATCCAACAAGGGAGGTACCCCTAAAACTATGTAATCGATCTCATCGAGCACGCCTTAAGCTAGGCTAAGACCTGGGCACAACCATTCCTTTGTTTCCCCCATACTTCTTCCAGTGGCGATATTTAGTACACCACCTAATTTGTTAGGAGTATCAACTTTATCCGTATCAACACCTATGAGGAACACAATAGGTTACACTAGCCAATAATGGTGTATAGGGGATGTATAGTTCAGCATTGGAGATATGAAGAATTAGCTCCATGTTTTGTATTTCTTTAGATATATTTGAGTTTTATGTGATTTTAGGCATGGATTAAGTTATGAACGATCACATTTCATGGAGTTGTCAGTAGTAAAGTTGTAATTTCCTCTTCACAAATTCTCGGGAGCGTGCGACTTCAATTTCAGCAGGGAGATGTGCAGTGATAGCCTCTAGTAATCTCACTCTTATATCTCCAGAAGTGGAGTGCTGTAGATGATTATCACGAAAAGGAGGTGTAAAAGTGGTATCTAGCTTATGTTAGAGATGTCTGGAGGTAGAGAAGGTGTAGGCTTTGGAGAATGTTGCGATGTGGTTAAGGAGTTTCACATGTGTTTCCCGGAAGATTTATCAAGGTTCTACTCCCCGAGTTTAGAGGTAGAGTTTGGTATAGACTTTAGTTCCCCGAATCGAGCCCATATCTATGACACCTTATGTCACGGGCACCAACGAGAACTTAAGGAGTTGGAAGGAGCAAGCTACCATGTGACCCTCTACTAGATAAGGGGCTTTATTCGCCCTTTGTGTTTCTCCATAGGGTGTCTCCACCGTCGTGTTATTTGCACGTAAAGAAGGATGAATGCTTTGAGAATGTGCATTGATTATAGGCAATTGAATAAGGTAAATCAAAGCGTAAATGTGGGCATCCTCTTCTACACATCATGACCCGCATTTGACCAACTCTCCAAGGTGCAAATGTATTTTTCCAAGATTGATCTTACGATCCGGTATCATCTAATTGAGGGTCAAGAAAGAAGACATACTCAAGACGGCCTTTAGGATTTCATTAGGTATGGGACCTACTGCGGGAATTTCTTGTAATGTCTTTTGGTCTTACCAATGCTCTACTGCTTATGGATCTCATGAATAGAGTTTTCAAGCCTTTCTTAGATCCAATTTGTTATGAAGTATTCATCAATGACATTCTAGTGTACTCCGAAAGAGTAAAGAGGAGCATGAGCAACATTTGAGAATCTGTCTTCTGTGACCTTACGGGAAACATAAGCTATATGCCAAGATTCTCAAAATGTGAGTTACAGTTAGATGAGTGTGGCTTTCCTAGGCCATGTACAATATCTAAGGATGGGAGTGTGCATTGATAAGAAGAAAGTTGAAGGTAGTGCTTCATTGGCCTGCACCTCTGAGCAACCTGTCGGATATCTCGTAGTTTCTTGGGTTTAGCGAGAATTATTATAGATGGTTTTTGTTCAAGACTCTCCTGACAATGACATGGCACCTTTAACTAAGTTGACATAGAAGAATGTGAAATTTGTTGAGCAGAGGCTTGTCAGAAAAAAGTTTTCAGAGGAAGCTTAAGACTCCGCTTAACTACAAAGATCAGTGTTAGCCCTTTTAAATGGCGGATCTGGGCTAAGGTAGTGTATTGTGATGTCTAGGATTGTAGTTTTAGGATGTGTTTTTATAAAGATGGACATGTTATTGCATATGCTTCTCGTGTCTACTGAAAGGCACGCAGCGCACTATCCAACTCAATGATTTTGGAAATGGTCACAGATATTTTTGCTTTACGAAAATGCTGAGGCACTATCCGTATGGTGAGACTTGCTGAAATCTTCTTGACCACAAAAGTCTCAAATACATCTTTGACCAACGTGATCTTAATCTTAGGCAAAGAAGATGGGCGTAATTGCTTTGAAGGATTATGATTGCAACATACGGTATCATCCTGGAAAAGCTAATGTGGTGGCTGATGCTCTAAGCAGGAAGTCTTCTGGTAGTTTAGCCCATATATCTACCAAGATGAGGCCTCTGATTGGTGAATTACATGAGTTGCTAGATCAGGGAGTAGAGTTTGAAATCATAGCTGGATCATTCTTAGCACATTTTCGAGTTAGGCCTATCTTGATTGATCGAATTAAGGCTGCTCAAAAGAAGGATTCTCAGCTATGTGAGATTATAGATAATATTCCTAAAGGCCAAGCTCAAGGATTCATGTTGAATGATGATGGAGTTCTTCGTTATGGCACAAGACTGTGTGTCCCCAATGTTGATGAGTTGAGAAGAGAAATCATGGAGGAGGCACACCGTGCCTTACGATTACACGGGTCCAACTAAGATGTACCGTGATTTGAGGGAGCATTATTGGTGGGGTGGCATGAAGAGGATATTGCGAACTTTGTTGCTAAATGTTTGACTTATCAGCAAGTTAAGGCAGAACATCAGAGACCATCTGGGTTACTTCAGCCGTTGCCTATCCCTGAGTGGAAGTGGGAGCATATTGCCATGGACTTTGTTGTGGGTTTACCTAGTACACGAGGTGGTTACAATGCAATCTGGGTGATAGTGGACAGATTGACAAAATCTGCTCATTTCCTTCTGTAAGACTACATATGACTTTGCTAAACTTGCGATTGTATATAAACTAGATTGTTAGTATTCATGGTGTTCTAGTTTCCATTATCTCTGATCGTGGTACTCAGTTTACTTCTCGATTTTGGAAGAAATTCCAAGAAGCTTTAGGAACACGAGTAGACTTTAGTACTGCTTTTCACCCTCAGACGGATGGACAGTCAGAAAGGACCATACAGATATTAGAGGACATGCTTCGTGCATGCGTTATGGATTTTGGTGGCGGTTGGGATCATCATTTGCCTTTAGTGGAGTTTGCTTATAATACTTGATTATCGAGCAGAAGTATAGAGATGGCTCCATATGAGGCATTATATGGTCGAAAGTGTAGGTCACCCTTGTTGGGAGGAAGTTGGAGAAAGAAGGCATCTTTGGACGAGTTGATACAATTAACTTGAGAGAAGGTTCGACTAATTAAGTGATCGACTTTTATTTTGCTCAAAGTCGACAGAGAAGTTATCTTTGATCCTAAGCGTAAAGATGTAGAATTTATGATTGGTGATCATGTATTTCGAGTTTCCCCTATGAAAGGAATCATGAGGTTTGGGAAGAAAGGGAAGCTTAGCCCTCGTTTTGTTGGTCCATTTGAAATTTTGGAGAGAATTGGAGCAGTTGCTTACCGTTTAGCCCTTCCACCTGGTTTTGCACATGTACATCCAGCTTTCCATATTTCTATGCTTAGGAAGTATGTACCAGATCTATCTCATGTTTTACAACCTCAAACCATGCAATTTAGGGATGATATGTCATATGAGGAACAACCAGTAAAGATTTTAGATCGACAAATTAGGAAACTCTGGTCTAAGGAAGTGGCTTTGGTCAAAGTCTTGTGGCATAATCACTCAAGTAGTGAGGCCACATGGGAGAATGAAATGCGAGCCAAATATCCTCACTTATTTGATTCTTCAGGTTAGAATTTTGTCTATTCAAATTCGGGGACCGAATTTTTTTTTAGGGGGAAAGTATGTGAAAACCCATATACATTTATTATTATTTATTATTTTATTTTAATTAGCTAACAATAATTTAATATATTTATAAAATATATATATATATATATATTTTATTAGATGGTCTGCTTATTTATTTTTAGATATATATATTATTTTTGAAATTAAATATATATCTGCAATCTGAACAACCCAGTTCAATAATAACTCTTAGCCCATTCTACACCTAATAGAACTCTTGAAATATATATATACCTTAATAATCCGCTAAACTTTGCTCTCAAAATCTATTTGTCACCTCCTTTTTCTATCAAATACTCTCAACAGAGAAACCCTAAATTTTTACTTCTCTATTCATCACATTCGATTCTGTTTTTAAGGTAAGAATTCTCTTTCCTTATTCAATAATCGGTGAATTTAATTTTATTTTATTTTCTTGATCTGTTACAACTACTCTAAAAATTTATTTTCGATCATTGGTATTAAATTGGATTGATCATAATTACTGTTAAACGATAACTTTAAATTTAGATTATATATATATATATACAATCGGAAGCAATTGGAAGCGTCCCCATGTCCTTGAATACCTTGTTATATTTGTTGGCATGCGTCAGTTCTCGTTTTTATATATATATAATCGGAAGCAATTGGAAGCGTCCCCATGTCCTTGAATCCCTTGTTATATTTGTTGGCATGCGTCAGTTCTCGTTTATATATATATATATATATATATATATATATAAGTTATTTTGTTTTATTATTATTTAATATTTTTCTTTTATATTTTGAGTATGTAGGAGATTCAAATATTCATTCTGTCAGCTGAAATTGTCTCTCTTTTATTGAATCTAGCTATTATTTTGGAGGTTCCAGGTGAGTGGTAATTATAGTACGTGGCACCGTTTTTGTCCCTTTAAAAATTTCTTAGCATTAAGTTTGTTATTAAATGAAATTTTAAATCAATATTTTAACAATAATTTTATATGTGATTTTCTAGAGTTTTATTTTATTATTGAATTTTATCTCGATTTTGATTAAATAATTGATTTTGTCAACTATCTCTGCATTAGACCCATTAGGATTCTGGGAACAGGCCTTTAATGTATTTATATTGATTGATATTTGACTATAAAATTTACCGATGTGTTACTGAATTAATTTAAGATTGATTTGATTTTATTGAAATGATTTGAGATTGATTTGATTTTATTGACTCTCTGAAACTATTGAAATACGCTATTGGAATTGTACTATCAGTTATTATTTGCTATACAAAATTTTTATTGATTTTGATTGATTTGTACAAATTGATTTTTGTTTTGAATTGGTACCTGTGCCCAGTATCTGTTTCTGTTATCTGGCCCCGCCGTGTGGACTATCACGGTATTAGGTTGCATTATCGAGTCATGCATCATTGCAGTTTATGGCTTGCATTAGTATCATATGCATTGATATCTGTGAAGGAGGAGGAAGGTATCTGATATCTGGTAGCGCGCTTACCATCTGGCCTTTGGTGATGTGGGGTATCATCACCCTGGTGCACTGTACCATAAAAAAAATTTTATTGAATGAATTTATTTTATATATATGTTTTACGAAATTATTTTATTAATGATTTTGACAGCATGAGCATGATTTTATTGAATAGAAATTTATTGTGAAATTAATCAAGCGTCTGCCTGTTCCTATTCCGTTGTGTGCTATAATTATCATTCACTGAGCATCTAGCTCAAACCACGTTTTCTGCATGCATTATACATTTTGAATCGTGAGAATGCGGTGATCCAAATATTCAGTCCATTTTCTGGAGAGGGACAACTTTGATTTATTCTCATGGTATGCCCGAATTCATGTTTTCTCGGGCTAATAATTAGTTTAGTTTATTGAACAGTTTAAGTTTTTATTAAAATCTGTAGAGACTCCGCAGTTTACCTATGGGATATTTATAACGTTTATTCAGCATTTTGTTTATTTGGATTTTGTCTATTTTTTAGATTAGTAAGTGACAATATATTTATTCAAGATACTCTGATAAGGCTTGCATGATTTAAGAATACTTAAATTATGCACATCCTGATTAATTTTGGGTCGTGACATTCCAAAAGATCATATTACATCATTTGGGTGATTCGAGATCGGCATGGCCGTCACTTTCAACTTTGATTGGTAAATTAGTCCGGTTCCCTCGCTGTCATTAGATGACGTTTTCATAGCTCTCCGATCGCCGGGGACAGGACAATCATTCTGAAACAATGCACGAAAAATTCTCAATCCCGAGCAATTTTCAAAGGAATTAATCACTATTCAGTATTCACAACATCCTCCAAAAATGCTTGTTCACTTACCTTGGAACCATCTTGCAGCGCACCTTTTGGCTTAGAATCTTTCCGGGTTTTCTTAGTTTTCTTCTTCTTCTTCTTCTTCTTCTTCTTCTTCTGATTCGAAGACAGTACCGCTAGGACAAAAGGATTCTTCTGAAGTATATTGTCACAACGAAGTACCTTCTCAATCTTCCGCCTCGCAGAAACATCTGAAGTTGATCCAAAAAAAGGAATCAACTAAAGCAAGAATTAGCGAAAAGGTGAAGGAAAAAAGGGTCGAAAAGGTGAATGAAAAAAAGGGTCCATGAGGAAAAGAAAGAAGGGGCCACCATTGGATCTGTCGACAAAGAAGAGGGACTCAGTAGCATTGGAGTGGTCCCCTGAAATGCGGTGTAAATATAGTTTTTATTTTAATTAACTTTGTTAATTTTTAATATTTTTGAGTCATTTATATTTAATTTTTATTTTTATTAGGAATCATTTTAATGTTTTTATTTTAAGTTTGATTTTATTGATTTTTATTTTTTAGGTGAAAAATGGCCAAAAGAAAATTTTGCAAAGAGATAATTAAGATCAATTGAGAGTTTCTAAAGTTAAATTTGCATGTCTAAGATGTAAAAGAGGACTCAATTCATACTCCGGCGTGTGAGACTTGCGGTTGATTAAAGAAAAATGAAGGAAAAGCTTGATTTTGGTGTCATACGATAATTCACAATGTGGGCGTGAAACAGCAAAACAAGCATGGCTAGGCTTGAATTATGGAATTCAGCCATAATGAACTTGAACGCGTGGAGACGAGATCAACCGTTTTTGGGAGAGTTTTCCAACAGCTTTACACACTTTTCTTCACCCAAAAATCTATAATAAAAATCTAATTCATTTATAATAAAAATCTAAAATCAAAGTTCTGTCCTAAAGCGTTCATTTAATATTTATCATAGGAAAATTTTTATTTATATTCGATTTATCATGAACTCAAAATATAAATATGTAGAACTCATATATTTTAATAGGTGAATCCGATCATATATTTTGTGTCTTATATCCATCATAGATAAGCTTAGATAAGAAAATTTTATTTATGATATTTAAATATAATTATTAATTATAGTTTAACATAAATTAAAATATATGTTTTATTTATTAATTTAAATTATTTCGTTTATGTAAATAATTATAAATTTTATATTACACTATTGTAAAATTAGTATCATACACAAATAACGGTGTCATTGTCTTCTTCAAATTTGGATTTTTTTTTTCTAGTGATCAGTTCTTAAAAGCACCACACAAATGAATAGACATCCAACTCATCAGAAACTTTCCCAGGATCTTCTGAATCCAAAGAGCTGCAGTTGGAAGCACGCAATGAAAAATATTAGCTTAAGAAGCCCAAGATTTGAGTTTTCTTTGTTTTTCATTGCATTCTACCTTTCCACATGTAAACCATAATTGCCTAAAAGGATATACCATAATATCAAAATAATTGAGTGATTGATAAGAAATTGTATCTTACAAAGTTCCTGCAATTGATTTAGAAAGGCGAGTAACTTTATCTGAAAAAATAGAGCAATTTCAAAATCTGTAAACTGGAAAAAATGATCTAAATACATTGGTAGATTTATTATATATTATTTAATATCAAAGACAAACAAATATAATAAAATTATCTTATTAATTACATCCAATTATGAAATTGATGGGTTCACACTGTTCCATTATGTGACTTTAATCATACAAATAAAAATTTTATTTTTCATCACTAATAAACTTCAATTCAAATGGTATTAGAGTCGCTCTTAGTATTATGCAGTCTCAAATTTAAATTTCAATCGGAAATATATAAATATATATATATATACACTTTTTACCTTTGGCTCGCTCAAAATTATCATAAAAAAAAAAAAGTTATCTAGCTTAACATCTCAGTGTATGATTTTGGTATCACCTAAAAGATACATATATAGTTAAAGTAGAGAAATTTGAAAGGAAACAGATTAATAACACTAAAAAAAAAATGAAAAGAAAAAAGAAAATTGATCGAGCTTCAATGGCTAAAATGGTTAGTATTAACGAATACTAAATTGATTACTCACCATGTAAATGAGATCTTAAGGGACCGTCAGGTAAAAAGTCGAAAACAAGCAATATAATCTCATCCCCCAATCCTTTGCTCTGTTCGAGAAGATTTTTAAGTTTCTTAATAGCAACGATTTCACCATCTAGGGATCCCTTCTAGACTAGACCAAAACCCCCTTCGCCAAGGAGGTTGTTGTTGGAGAATTGACCAGTTGCCTGATCTGGTTGATGATAAGTATATTGTTTCGGTGTTGCCAGCGATTGGTGAGTTGCCATAGTACTGGTCGTTCCCAAGCGAAAAATCCCTCAAAAGTTGCACAGTTGCGGAGAGAGATGGAGGGATAGGGTAGTGTGGAGGTAATTTTCTTTGGTTTAATATCAGGAATCTTGTGTAGACTGCGTTGACATTGAACAGAGAAAACCAGTTATGAAGCCCGTTCATTTTTGGTTCCAATTTGGAAGTATTGCTGCGATAATGGTGGGTAGAAGCAGAACCGTAGAGGTGTTAAGAAAGAAAAATTTTAAAATACAGCTGTATGTAAAATGATTATATTATGATCATGTGTCTCATATAGATCTCATCATAGTCAAAGATCATAGCGTATTCATTGTACATACAATGGTTGCAATTGAGAAGAATTAGTGCCAAACCATAAAAAGAAAAGAGATTCTCGTATTCAAGTTTGAAGAAGGGTTTGACTGATTTTTTCAACCCTTCAATGGATCTCTGTTTCCTCTGTTTTTGTTCCTAACTAAATCTGTTGGGTAGGATTTAGGAAGCAGTAAAATTTCATCACAAATTTGATGATTTATTAATGATCATATAATCATTAGATATATTAACACTTCCGTTACTTTTGATAAATTTACCTCATGATATATGTATAAATCATCCCATTTATATCAGTGTTACCTTCACAGGTTCATGGCTTCGATCCTTAACACACATAATGCGTATGGGCTAAGCCATTTTAGTTTATAATTAGAAGGCCTTCATTTATCAATCAATGAAGAAGGGAAACTGATCAGGTCCAGTAATCACTTGCCCCCATCCGTATCTTAGATCAAGATATGATAACTAAGCTACCAGTTCTATCAGTGAATCACAGCATTTGCAGAATTCATATTTGCACTTGTCTGTTTCATTTCATTTTATTTCTTCAAATGATATAAAGAGAGTATTTGTTTAATAGTCTCATTTCATTTCATTTTCTTGTTTTTTTCTTCAGTCTGTGAAACAGAGTTCAGTCTCAATGTAGTACACCAAAGAAATCTGCCATAATATGTATTTTACAACTCACGTTAATATGTAGGAAGTCACAAAGCAACACGCATGATGCAATTCAATAATCAAGATTATCTTGCAATATATACAACTGCAACAAGGAAAGCTGCTTGTGTCCTATGGGCAAAGTCAGGCTCCTTCTTCTGATGGTTCTAATTGCAAAGTGAGTTCAATTGTTCATTTGTTTAATCTTTAGTTGAAGGATGTTTTTAAACTGGAAGCTCAAAGCTCAAGTTGTACAAGCAACAGTTGACACTAGTTTTTATATATATAAGCGAGAAATTTTATTGAAGAAAAGAAACATACAGGAGGTGAGGAGAGCTGCCACCTAACCCATGCCAACAGGCATTCCCCAAAGAACCCGACCTAAAAAGGCAAGCACCTCACTCCAAAAAGACCAAAGCAGAGAACATCATAAGACCAAAGCTAAAGAGGAGCCAACCAACCAAACTGAAAACATAGTGGAACAAAAAAAAAAGTCTGAAGCCAAAACAATTCTAAAACAAGGCCACAAAATCAGACAAACGAGATTGACCCTGTTTGGCTAAAGAATCAGCAACTGTATTTGCTTGCGTCAATATATGGACAAAAACAGCCTGGGTTAGAGCAAAGTGACTGCAGGAAGTAGAATTGAACAGAGAGGAGAGTTATCATTACTTCTGTCTGCTCTTATTGCATCTTCTAATGATTCCAGAAGGTGAGATTACTTGGTCCTCTAGTCAGTTTTAGCCGAAAAATGTTGTCAATTTCAGGAGAACTGAAGGCTCAAAACTCAAGTTAGTGATGTGAACTTATCTCTATTTCAGTTCTTTCTTATTGCTCGAACTCAAAATTTAGCAAGCTTAATCCCTTTGTCTACTACTTGGGATAATGTTGACAGCACCAAAGACATTCTGAAGCACAACAAAAAACAATTACTTGTGTAACCTCTTCAACGTAAATGTGCCTCATAATCAATGTCACAAATTCACCTCAGTTAATCAAAAGTAATTAGAGTTTACTAATGACTGAAATTAAAATATCTTAAGGTAAAATAAAATAAAATGTCTCATTACCTTTCTACCCGGTTGAACAATTTTTGTCTTTCCCAACCGTCTCAAATGAAAGCAGAAAATTCCAGAGAAAACATTGCAGCTGTGTATCTGAAATTATCTTGCATCCTACATTCTCTAACAAATCGTAAGATTATCAGAATTGCTCAAAATAGTAAGTTTTAACAAACAGTAACATATATTCTTTAATAATCCTAATCTTGCACACAAGCTAGAAGCTTAAAATTTCCTCATAAGTAATCCTAATCTCCTTCAATAAATTGAGTTATTATATTTTTTTATATTGCTTTGGCCATTACTCATTAGAGACTACTGGTTTTCAAATTCAAAATATTCAAAGCAATTGTTGAAAAGGGTTTTATATCATGGAATTACAATGAAGGCCTCCAGCTACATAAATGACCTCATGAAGTATCATGCAGCGGACCACCTTCCAACATTTTCGCTTTCCTGAAATTGCAAAGCTACCTTGTGATGAAAATCACCATAAGAGAAAGTGGAACTGGAGCCGCCAAATCTATTGCTGCAACAATAAACATGAAGTCATCTTTTACGTAGGACCCTTCAATTGACAAAGACAATTTGGAACAGATATTAATAATAATACTGGTCAACTAGATCTTGAAGTGCATGAGGTCCACCAAGAACTTGCAAATGATTGAACCCTCACAAAAGTAGGCGTTTTCCTGCAACAAATAGATCATAAGAAACTTCAACACTAACTTACAAGCCTCAAGATTTGTAAACTCTCTGCAACTTATGCGCATAAGTCAGTATGATCTTCTGCCCTATGCTATCCAAGAAAAACCAGAGAATCTAGACATCAAATCTACTTTCAATACTGACCCCAAGTGAAGACATGCTTGCTTGTCTTCTTTAATTGTGAATATTTATCTGTTCCATTGAAAACAAGTTAATGAAGCTGGCTGTTTTTCTTTCTTGGTGCCGTAAACTCGTTCTTACTGAAAATCTCCATTTGTATCTGCATCATTCCTATCATCTGTCTCAAGAAATCATATAATATTGTAAAGTCTTACTAAAGGTGGATAATAAGAAAATACAATTCATGTGTCTAGTTCTAAGTAAATCAAAGTGAGTATAAATATCATATCTTGATTTGATGGACTATATGCATTCGCTTTGCTAAAACTTGAGCCAGTCAAACATGGACTAAAAGGAATATAGAACACTTCACTTTCAGGAAGTACTGGTTTTAGAAAACATTGGATAGGAAAAAGAGCCTGCCATTGCCAGAAAAAGTAATTACCCAATGAACAGCAAATGAAGGGTTAAATGAATATTTTGGGGCTTGTTGGAATAGCTGATGGTGTGGACATCAAATTATCAATGACTATATAATCATAAGGTCTGTTAATCCTCAATTGAACACTGGCTTTGCAAGTAATTGTTTTCGGAAATTGCAGCCATGCCTGCATCTAAATTTAGAAGGAATCATCTGCCAGGCTGCTGTTGATGTAAATGTTACAAAAATGGAAGTTGGTAGAAATCATTCTTACTTAATGAACCTGTAGTTTAAAGTTTGTGAATTTTGAGTCGATACAAAAAAACATAAAGAGAATGTATCATAAAATTAAGGAAGATCCATAGCATATGAAAGGTAAGTCACACATATCAATGGAAATGAAAGATTCATCAAGTGCAGGAAATGGTAACATGTGAAAATCAGAGTGATAGCCTAAGCAAGATGAGCAGGCAGTGAGGGCCAAGAAGAATTTTGTTAATTGTTGAGGTTAGAAGGTGCCAAGATAAACAGGCAATTAGGGATAAGTTTCAACGTAGGATAAATATCATTTACTTTAAACAATTATAAATGTATCTCCTCATTTTCTGGTGATATTTGGGAAAGAACTTTGAACATTTCAAAATGGTGAGATAAACAGAAAACATTAAGATGCAGGAGGGACTTCATATGCTTATTTTTCAGGGAAAAAAAAAATTATCCAATTATAGTAAATTAGCCTTTCAAATTTGCAGCTAAAAATGAAGAAATATGGTAAGAACAAAAGCTTGGAAGTTCCTTTATTAAAACTCTTCAATTACTGAGTTAACAATTTAGCTAAGGTCCTGGAAAAACAACTTGTTTGGATTTGAAGGTAAGGTATGAGTGAAGGTTTTGTAAAGGAGGTAAGGTTTAGAGACCCTCACATTTTCAACCCACCAAAATGGTCAGTTGGGAAGTTTTTCTTACCTTACCTTCTATATTACCTTACCTCATAAAACCTTCTCTCACTTCATCCAAACACACCAGAAAGGAAAAGAAAATTTCAAATTTAATCATTTGTCTACTTAACAGCAGAGCTCTGCAATTTGTGGAGACTAAAATAAGATCTGAGGATTAGGAAAAATAATTATACCTGAGACCTTGCATAAATTAAACAAATTTCAAGTTGTAATATTTGCGTGAGAACCATCAATGAAGTCATTATTCACAAAAAAAGAAAAGGAGAAGAAGAAATAAAAAATACTATTTGAGAAATGCAGATGAAAGGAATTGAAATACCTGAGTATTCCATATAAAGCTAGTGCAGTGTCCACGCCCAAAGAAAAGCAAAAATGGTAATTAATCCCCTGGAAAAGAAAACAAATAGGAGTGGATCAATGACAAATTAAGGAGGGAGAAATTTTAGAATTATTTTGGTGTGTAGTAAAATCAATCAACCTTTCTATTCAAATTTAACAAATTTCACGTTTTTGTTTAAATTACTTAGGAGGAGAAAGGAAATCAGATGATGGCTAACTTACCCATCCATATGTTTGGGATATGAGAAATCTTTGACCACTCAGAGCCACTTCCTTCGGCGCAATTATTCTTAAGAAGGGAACAACCTAGAATCCACAGATTCCTTAATTTGGGGAGGCGTTGCATGGCTGTAGCTGTAGGAAAATACTTCAAATTCTTACAACACCCAATTTCAAGAATTTGAAGGGACGAAAGGTTGCCCAACCACTCTGGGAAAGCTTCTAATCCATAGAAATACCATATAGACAATGAGTTTAGGGCAGTGAGGCGTTGAAGTTGATCTGGCAGAGACTTTATTCTATCTTTACAATCCCCATATATAGTTAAGGATTCAAGGGATGAGAGGTCTTGGATTGAATTCAGATAAGCGAAAGAATCCAACTCCTTCGAGAAATTGCCAATTCTTAATTCCCTTAATCGGGTGAGGCCTCCTAATATTGTCTCTGGAAAGCAACTCAACATTTCACAGTCTCTTATTTCTAAAAGACGAAGAGAATGCAATTCTCCTAAATATTCAGGAACAGATGTTAGGCCGTGGCAGTAACTTATCACCAATGATTCCAGAGAAGTGAAGGATTTCAGTCCACTTGGAAGACAAATTAATTTATGACACCGTCTAATTGTAATGCTTTTAAGAGAGGGGAAGGAGTGTACTTGCAGTTCTTCAAATAAGTAAATCAATTGTTCACAACTTACGATTTCCAATGTGACAAGCGATGAACTATCACTTAATGGAATTTTTGCCAACAAGGGACAATGCACAATGTTCAATTTTTCAAGGCAAGAAAATACAGATGTTTCGCCTCCTTCATCTACTGCTGGTGCCTTCCATTCAACTAAACTCTCCATATCACCAAAATATAATTTCTTTAATGCTGGAAACAGTTTCCCTCCATTGCTTGTGCTTCCACTGTCAATGCCATAGAATTCATTCCCTATACATCTTATCTTAGGCATTCGTTCTATTATGAGCGTTTGAAGACAAGGAAGATGTCCAAGCCTTGGAAGTTCTTCACAGCATTCACAATTCCCCAATTCAAGCTCCACCAACTTATCGAATCCTTCACTCGAAATTTTCATCATATACAGCCACAGCGGGAACTTTTCACCCATGTAATTTTGTACCTTTATTCTCTCTATGTTTGGGGGACTTCCGACACTTGCTCATCATTACTGCTGCTTTCTCTTCCATCACTCCATTCAAATTTAAGGGCTTTTAATTTCTTTTTCCCCTGTATATTTGACTTCTTGGCTTCTTCTTTGTCTCTCACCTCCTCAAGATGAGTTATTTTCAACTTGCCACCTAGTTGATTTAAGCATTCTAATTCTTGAATGCTGCCTCCCCTATCTGGACCCACAACAAATAGTGATAGTGTTTGGAGACAAGTTATCTGCCCCACCTTAGATGGCATATGGTCATCATTATCAAATTCAATGTGACTCAAGCTGATCAGATTGCATATTTTATTTCTAGGAACCTCCTTAAGTGATTTGCACCTAAGGAATCTCAATGTTTGCAAATTATACAGCTGGGCGATGGATTCAGGCAACACTTCGATGTCAGTCCAGGAGACGTCAAGAAATCTCAAATGTTTCAACTTACCAACCGAAGATGGCAAGTTTTTGATACCATAAAGAAGTAGGGCCCGCAAGCTTTTCAGCTTCCAAGAATTATCAAGCTCGAAACCATCTATGAATAAACTACGCAACTTCTTACCACCACCAGTTGGAAATGCCGCTAAAATGGATGCCTTTCGCCTATCTACATGTGCACGACGAATGCGCGATATGTCATCAACAGCAGAACAATTTTCCAAAGTCAATGTCTCAGAATTTGAAAGTGACAATGCAAGGTCATGCACAAGATCATGCATCTTGCACCATCTAACATTCTCATATTTGTCCCTTTCAGCATCTTGGAAAAAGGAATTCTGAAGTAAGGCATTAAAATACTTGTTGCCCTCATCTTCATTGCATCCTACAAGACCTTCAGCCATCCACAACCGAATTAATTGTTCTTTTTCAATCAGAGCATCTTTCGGGAAAGCTGAACAATATGTGAAACATGACTTCAGATATGAAGGCAAGTGATCAAAACTGAGCTTCAATATAGACTCAACATTATCTTTTCTACCGTCTGATGCATTCAAAACATCATTGCTTCCAATTGACAACCAGTCTTCCTTATCCATTTTGAAGCCCATTGTCCCACCTAAAACTTTTGCAGCTAATGGAACTCCTCCACATTTTTTGGCAATCTCCCTTCCAATGCCCTCCAAGTCTGTGGGGATTGATGTTCTTCCACTTCCAATCAGTGCCCTTTCCTTCATAATGGACCAGCATGCATCATGACATAACCCACCCAGTTTATACCTGTAATGAGTAGAAGTCTCCACTATTGATGCCACTTCCTCCGTACGAGTTGTGACAAGAATAGCATTTCCATTGTTTCTAATAATTCTTATCAAACAAGTTTTCAACTCATTCCACCTCTCAGATTCATTATTCCAAACATCATCAAGAACTAGTAGGAACTTTTTGCCTTCCAACGCCTTTGTAAGATGTCCAAGTATTGCATCTATGTTGGTAACTCCACCCATACTTCCATCAAGAGTTTGCAGCATTTCCCCTAAAATTCTTCCGTAATCAAAGTGATCAGAGACACAGACCCATATTTTAAGATCAAAAAGCTTTTTTCCTTCTATTGCTTCTTGACACACCAGTTTAGCTAACGTTGTCTTTCCCAGACCGCCCATCCCCACTATGGGAACAACGGTAAGAACTTGGTCACAGGAGCAGCTCAGCAAGTTCACAATCTTAGAGACATCAGCTTCCCTCCCCATAACTGGGTTGTCAAGGACTGAGTTTGTCAGCCGATCCAAGTTCATTTGAGGCTGTCTTGATATAATCTGAAGTCCAAAACCCATAGCATCATTCTTAATCTTATTCAACGATTCATTTATATTCTTAACTTTGTGGGCCATTTTGAAATGAAGTGCTGCCTTTTTAACACAACGAGTGCCTTTGGAGAATGAAAAACAGTTTCGTATCTGCAACAACCCAATCTGTGAGCTTTAGTGAAATATATTAAATTGTTCTCTTATTAAACTTTAATAGTTATTTTATACAAGCATATAAAATATTCATTCTTAAGAAATGTTTTGAATTAAATAATAATATTATTGATTAAGTTCAAATTTTAATTTTTGTGATTGATATTTCTAGAATTTCTGAACTTTTGGAAATTAATATGATGTTTGAGTTAAGAAGCAATATGATTATGTTAGCATGCTTGAATTTTCATATCAAGCTTGATTAATAATAATTGTATTGTATTGTTATTTTAGATCTTTTTGCAAATTAAAAAGGGTATTATAAGGCATATGCATTTTCAAATTATCAACTTAATTTAGTAGTAAATATTAGATATTAGCTACATATATGATTAATACTCAGAAATATTGCTATGTTTATTTATAAATCTACAAATGCATTAGATATTAATGCTTGATAGAAACACGTGGATATGTATTATTTGGACAGATAATATATAGGATGGAAAATTATATATATGTATAGATTGGATTCTGGTGTGTGGATTATGTGTGTAAATGGGAGGCCCAAGTTAGGTTTTTTAAATAAATGAACTGCCTCGTTTGTGTGCCCATTAAAGGCTATGGTTCTATTATGATATTATTGATTGCCTTTGATGCATGCATTTTAGATCATCATTTAGGTGTAATTTTTGCACATAATTTATCCTTGTTCATAGCTATTATTATAGATATTAGTATATATTTAGTCAATTTTATAATTTTCACACTTCTTAATTTAATTTTTGGAATTTATTTGTTTTGTAGGTTAAATTTGGAGAAATTTGATGTATTTTGATCAGAGTAGCCATTTGGAAGAGATTAAAGTCGAATTGCAAAAATTTTGAAGTTGAGTAAAATGGCCGAGGCGACACAACTGCGGCTGGCAAAGATTAGCTTATGTCGCGAGTTGTGTCGATCGTCGATATTCGGCCGAGGCGACACAACCCGCAACACAACCCACAACACAACTGACTCGGCTTATGTCATTTTTACTGGAAATTGTTGACGTGGCATTTCCGTTACTCCAGCTTTTTACCTCACTTTCTCTGGAACCTTCCCCTTTTTACCCATTCTAGGGCAGACCCTTAGCCTATATAAAGTCTCATTTATCATTATCTTTTCATAGAGAGCAAGGGAGGCATTTTTAGAAGGATAGAAAGAGGGAAAGAGAGGAGCACGTTCTACATTCTTCCAGCAGCAGCAAGGATCACGTTTCTGCACTTTTACTGCGAGATCATACGCAATTTTCTGGGTTTTTCTACCCTTTTGCTTACATTTTCATTATTTCTTCATTTATACATTTGGGTTTGTCCTAAAACTATGAATAGTGAGTAGTTGATTGAGATTTTAGAGATGGGTTTGTAAATATTGCTTTGTATTGTGGTTTTGAACTGATTTAGCCATTTAAATGGGATTTGTTACATTTTGATTTATTGCTTGTGAGCTTGTTGCCTTGCTTGATGAATGGGCCCTCATTAAGTTAAGCTTTAATCCTTAATAGATGGACTGAAAAGTGAATATTAGGGATAGATAATCTTGCAATAAACTTTATTTTCTTGGTGTTAGAGATAAGCTAAGAAGATTAAGGGGAACTTTCCAAAAAAAAAAATCAATTAGAGCATTAATTGGGTTTTGTTAGGTTTGAAATCTAGTGAAAACAGGGTTTGATTTAATGAAAACCAATTTTGAG
This sequence comes from Hevea brasiliensis, assembly GCF_030052815.1. Classification (NCBI taxonomy): domain Eukaryota; kingdom Viridiplantae; phylum Streptophyta; class Magnoliopsida; order Malpighiales; family Euphorbiaceae; genus Hevea; species Hevea brasiliensis. The sequence continues at coordinate 89,938,140 of NC_079506.1, forward strand.
ATGCTTGAAAAAGGTTTCAAAAATTTAAGAATTGATTTCCCTCAAAATTGCAATTCTCATGTGTTTGGCTAAATTAAGGATAAACCACATGCAAACAATATTGAAAATCCAATCTCTAGAATCAATTTTATTTTCATTAAATTTAGATTTAAATCCTCCAAATCTCATAAATAGCAATTTCAATTTAAATCCAATTTAAATCCAATCTCTAGAATTACTTTATTTTTATTTTTATTGAATTTAGATTTAATTCTTCTTAATTTCATAAATAGAAATTTCAAATTAATTTTTGGTAATCTAGTTTAATTAATTTTAGTTAATTGTTTGATTTAGCATTAATTCCTTAAATACCAATTTTAATTCCAAATTTCATTTTACATCTTTAAATTTTGTCACTCTAATTAGCTTATACTTTTATTTCCAATTTAAACACAATTCCCTGTGGGATCGATATCATTTTTTTTAAAACTATACTACTGTGGCCCGTGCACTTGCGGATACCCCACATCAAGTTTTTTGGCGCCGTTGCCGGGGAATTGTTTGTTTTTAAGTTGGATTTTAATTGTTTCAAGCTAATTAGAATTTTTATTTTCTTTTATTTTCACTACTACTCCTTGTGTTTTTCAGGTACTTTTCTTGTTTATGAGGCGATCGAAAAGCACAAGTGACCTTTAATTGTTGTTCAATCCTGAAATTGAAAAATTACATCGAGCCAACAAAAGGAATATAAGAGAAGAAAGGAAGCGAGAAAAGAAGAACAACAAATATTTGAGCAAGAGGAGACAATAGAAAATATGGAGAATCAAAATAGAGCTATTGGTGGAGATAATGGAGAAAGCAGCAAAAGCGGGCAAAATGCATTGCTAATCAAAATGATCCTCAAAGAAGATCCATGTTAGATTATGCTTTTCCTAGATGTGCGGATGTGAGAGATAAGACCTATTATTGGAGCTAATCAATTTGAGTTAAAGTGGTCTTATTCAAATGGTTGAAATTCACAATTTGGAGGTAGCCCACTTGAAAATCCTCATTCTCATTTGAAGAAATTTTTGATGATATGTGGTACACAAAGACAACACAGGTTTCGATGAAGTTATTCGGCTCACCTTATTTCCATTCTCTCTTGAGATTGACATTGGAGTGGTATGACTCACTTCCACAAGCTATTATAGCTACTTGGGAGCGGTATCTCAAGCTTTTTTATCTCAATTTTTCCCACCTGGGAAAACTACTTATTTGAGGAATTTGATGGTAGCTTTTAAACCAAGGGATGATGAAACTTTGTATGAATCTTGGATGAGATTTAAGGAGCTTGAAAGGCAATGTCCTCATCATGAAATACCGAAATGGATGATTGTTCAGAATTTCTACACCAGAGTTACTCCAGCCATAAGAAACACAATTGATTCACAAGCAGGAGGAGATTTCATGAGAATGACAAGTGAAGAATGCTATGATCTATTAGAGAAGATTGCTCATAATACCCATTTGTGGGGAAATCCTAGAACACTTGAGCCAAAGAAGGCTGGGATCTATGAACTTGACTCAGTTAGCTACATGAATGCAAGATTTGACCAGTTGACTCAGCTTCTTAGTGATTTTTGCACAAAGGCAACAACCTCAACTCCTACAACTATGCAACAAGTTGCCTTCACAGATGGAACTCAAAGTTGTGGAGTTGATTACTCTTCTTATGGTGATGATTATTTGCAAGAACAATCTGCTTATGCAGGAGGTTATCAACAGAAACCTATGGGAAATGCTTACTCTAATGTGAAAAACTCAACATGGAGACCACAAGCAACTTTTGCTCAATAAGGCCAAAGCTCAAATTATGCTCATAACCAGCAGTTTATGCAGCAAAATAGGCCTCAATTTCAGCCCACAAGGCAGCCACAACCTGGATATCAAGCAAGAGCACAACAATCCCTTCCACCTCATGAACCGAAGCCAACCTTGGAAAGCATGATGGAGAAATTTTTTGCTGAACAAAGCAAGATGAATAGCAAATTGGAGGAAGAAATGCAACACATGAGACAAACCATGGATCAATTACAAGTCCACAACCGCATGTTGGAGACCCAATTGGCGCAACAAGCAAGCTCATCAGGAAGCAATTCCTATGGGAAACTACCTAGCCAACCACAAAACCCTCATGAGCAATGTAAGGTTGTAACCTTGAGAAGTGGTAAAAAAGTTGGTCAAGAAAGTGAAAACAAGAGAGAAGAAAAAGAGAGCACAAAAGAAGAAAATTCAGTTGAGAGCAAGAAAAATGAAAAAGAAGAAGAAAGCAAAAGTGAGCAAGATGAAGGAGAGAAACCATACATCCCACCTGAACCTTACAAACCCACCCTTCCCTACCCTCAAAGATTCATCAAGCACAAGCTAGACAAACAATTTGGCAAGTTTCTTGAAGTGCTAAAGAAGTTGTATATCAATGTGCCATTCACTGAGGCACTATCCCAAATGCCAAGTTATGCCAAATTTTTGAAGGAGATTCTTTCCAACAAGAGAAGGCTAGAAGATTATGACACCATCAACTTGGGAGAGCAATGCAGTGCTATAATTCAGAAGAAGTTACCTCCCAAACTCAAAGATCCGGGTGTGTTTTCCATTCCTTGTCATATTGGTGATAATTGTGTGGCAAATGCCTTATGTGACCTTGGAGCTAGTGTCAGCCTAATGCCACTTTCAATATATGAGAAGTTGAATATGGGAGAGTTGAAGCCCACAAACATGTATCTTTCATTGGCTGACCGTTCAATTAAGTATCCGGAAGGCATTCTTGAAAATGTGCCTATCAATGTTGGGAAATTTTACATTCCGGTGGACTTTGTCATTTTAGATATGGAAGAAGACACAAAAGTTCCTATCTTATTGGGAAGACCCTTTTTGGCAACAGCTGGTGCATTAATTGATGTAAAGGGTGAGCAATTGACACTTAGAGTGGGAGATGATCAAATGATATTCAACATCAATCCAGCCATGAAAAGGAAACATGAAGAAGTTGAGTCTTGTTTGCGGGTAGACATTATTGATGAGATTGTCCAAGAGCATTTCAGAAAAAGCTATCCACAAGACGCTCTTGAAAATTGCTTAGTCCATGGTGGGAGCATTAATGATGATAATCATAACATGGCTACTTTTGCACAATATTTGGAAAGCTCTCCACCACATCCTGAAGCCACAATTTTTCAACTTGAAGGAGTGCAAACTTTGGAGATCAAACCACCATCATTAAAGGTAGAGGATGCCCCAAAGGTAGATCTTAAACCTCTTCCTTCCAACCTCAGGTATGCTTTTCTTGGACCCAATGAAACATATCCTGTTATAATTAATGCATGTTTGGTGATATTGAGATTGATAAATTGTTGAGAGTATTGAGAGAATATAGAAGAGTTTTGGGTTATGCAATTGATGATATAAAGGGAATTAGTCCAACAGTTTGTATGCATAGGATTTTCCTAGAGCCAAATAGTAAACCTTCCATTGAACACCAAAGAAGATTGAATCCTACAATGAAGGATGTTGTGAAAAGGAAATCCTAAAATTACTAGCTGCTTTGGAATTATTTACCCTATTTACGATGAGTGGGTTAGTCTGTGCATGTTGTACCAAAAAGGTGGGGTGTGATTGTTAAAAATGAGAATAATGAATTGATACCCACTAGAACTTACGAGTTGGAGAATGTGCATAGACTATAGGAAGTTGAACAATGCTACAAGAAAAGACCATTTTCCCCTTCCTTTTATGGATCAAATGTTAGAGAGATTAGCCAAGCATTCATTCTTTTGTTACTTAGATGGATATTCTGGTTTCTTTCAAATTCTAATACATCCTGATGACCAAGAAAAAACTACCTTTACCTGTCCCTATGGCACTTTTGCATATCGAAGGATGCCATTCGGATTGTGTAATGCGCCTGGCACATTTCAAAGGTACATGATGGCCATTTTTTCTGATTTTATTGAAGAAATTATGGAGGTCTTCATGGATGACTTTTCAGTATATGGAACTAATTTTGATTCATGCTTGACTAATTTGTCTAAAATCTTGCAGAGATGTGCTGATAATGATTTGGTGTTGAATTAGGAGAAATGCCACTTTATGGTCCAAGAGGGGATCGTTCTAGGGCATTTAATCTCAAATAGGGGAATTGAAGTGGATAGAGCTAAAATAGAAATTATTGAAAAAATGCCCCCTCCAACCACTGTCAAAGGAGTGCGGAGTTTTCTTGGACATGCCGGGTTTTACCGGCGATTTATTCAGAATTTTCTAAACTTGCTAAACCCTTAACAAATCTTTTGAATCATGATGTTAAATTTGATTTTAATCAGGATTGTATGGTTGCTTTTGCAGGTTGAAGGCGGCCTTAACAATGACTCCTATCATGCAACCCCGGATTGGACTTTGCCATTGAAATTATGTGTGATGCAAGTGAGTTTCTTTGTTGGAGTATCCTGCCAGCGTGAAAGATAGAAAACCTTATGCCATTTACTATGCAAGCGAACCCTTGATGAAGCTCAAGTTAATTATGCTATAACTGAAAAGGAGTTCCTTGCGGTAGTATTTGCACTCAATAAATTCCGTTCTTATTTGGTCAACTCAAAGGTAATTGTTTTCACTGATCATGCAGTAATAAAGTATTTAATGAGCAAGAAAGAAGCTAAATCTAGGTTGATTAGATGGATATTGTTACTTCAAGAATTTGATTTGGAAATAAGAGATAAAAAGGGCGTTGAGAATGTGGTGGTGATCACTTTTCTAGGATAAAAGCGAAAATAAAGATGATGAAATTGTGCCAATTTATGAATTTTTCATGAATGAGCGATTGTATGTGTTGAATTCTGCACTTCCATGGTTTCTTGATATTGTGAACTTCTTGTCTTGTGGTGTCTTGCCACTGATTTATCTTAGCGACAAAAGAAAAGATTCTTGCATGATGTTAAATTTTATTCTTGGGAAGAACCTCTTTTGTTTAGGAGATGTAATGATGGAATAATTAGGAGATGTATACCAGAGGAAGAAATGCATGATGTTATTTACCATTGTCATTCCTCTGAATATGGCGGTCATTTTAGTGTCTCAAAAACTGTTGAAAAAGTCTTAACATCAGGTTTCTATTGGCCTAAAATGTTTAAACATGTGAGAGACTTTGTAAGCAAGTGTGATAGGTGCCAAAGGGTAGGCAACATTTCCAAAAGAGATGAGATGCCTCAACAATCCATATTAGAAGTTGAATTATTTGATGTGTGGGGAATTGATTTCATGGGGCCATTTCCATCTTCTTATGGGAATAAATATATCTTGGTAGGAGTGGACTATGTATCTAAATGGGTAGAAGCTATTGCTACACCTACCAATGATGCAAATGTTGTGATAAAATTTCTGAAAAATTTGTTTTAACCAGATTTGGTACCCCACGTGCCATAATCAGTGATGGTGGTAGCCATTTTTGCAACCACCAATTTGAAAAATTGATGAGAAAATATGGGGTAAAGCATAGGATTGCCACACCATATCACCCTTAAACAAATGGCCAAGTAGAAATCACAAATAGAGAAATCAAGCAAATCTTGGAGAAAACTGTCAATAAGTCCAGAAAAGATTGGTCCCTTAAATTAGATGACACTCTTTGGGCATATAGAACAGCATTTAAAACCCCCATAAGAACTACACCTTATAGGTTAGTTTTGGGAAATCATGCCATTTGCAGTAGAGTTAGAACATAAAGCTTATTGGGCCATTAGAACAATCAATTTTGATTTACAAGCTGCTGGACACAAAAGACTTTTGCAACTTGATGAATTAGAAGAATTGAGACTTGATGCTTATGAAAATGCTAGGATCTATAAAGAAAGAACTAAAAAATGGCATGATAAACATATCAAGAAAAAGGACTTTAAAGAAGGAGATTGGGTTCTCTTATTCAATTCAAGGTTAAAATTTTTTCCAGGAAAATTAAAATCAAGGTGGTCCGGTCCATTTAAAATTATGAAAGTTTTCCCTCATGGTGCTGTGGAAATTTTTGGTGAAAAATCGGGTAATTTCAAGGTAAATGGGCAAAGGTTGAGGCATTATTCAGCTGGTGAACCAATTGAGAAAATAGCAACTTGCTATCTTTCTCATTCTCCATGAAATTTTGAGTGAGTATGGTCAAGCTAAAGACCTAAACTTAGCATTTTTGTACATAACTCATAATTTTTCATTGATTCTTTATTTCTTTCATATATATATATTTGTTTTAAATTTTTCTATACTCCTTACTCAGAGCTTAACATTGTTCTAATTTCCTTGTGCAGATGGGATGCAATGCATTGCAAGCAAATGAGCAATAAAAATTTTTAGCTTTAAATTTTAGCTTTAAATTTTAGGTTGAGTATTTGCTGGTTCATATTGCTGGATTCATTGCCCTTTTGGTTAATTTTAAGAGAAAATTTTTCCAAATTTTGACATCTTGGTTTAACAAGAAAATTATTTGAATATGGGTGTGTGAATTGGTGCTTTGAAAAATTATTTTGTGCGAGTATTTAATGAACAACAACAAGTTGAACAATTAGAATTCATGTTATAAAGGTTTAATCATTTGAAATCTAATTTGTTTCAATTTTTTTAGGTGCTATGAAATTTGGTCAAATTTGGGCAGCAGATTTCACAACCTGCGACATAACCGGGTTTGCTTGTGTCACCGCTTATGTTCGCTGGGCACATTTTTGGGCAGATTGTTTCAGAACTTCCGACACAACCCCCCTATCCTTATGTTCTAACTTGTGTCGCCTGTTTGTTTTGCAGGATAACAACTTCCTTCACCGGAATGGGCCAGCAGTAAAACCCAAAAGCCCACACCCAAAAATTAAATCTAAAACCCAACCGATTAAAAAACCCAAAGCCTACAAGCCCGAAACCAAACCTAAAACCAGCCCAACTGACTAAACCCCAATACCCAAGCCCACAACCCGTAAACCCATAACCCCTTCTCTCTCTCGACATCGCCCTCCGACACAACCCTCCCATCCCTGCCGTAACCTTCATTTTCCCTGTCGCCTTCACCGGCCGCCATTCTTCCCATATTTCTCCTTTTTCCGATCACGCCCCTCCATTTCGCCATGTCCGAATCTCCATTATCCTTCGCAAACTCGCCTCCCCACTCCTCACAGCCGCCGCAGCCCCAAGGCACCCCACCCATGCACGCCAACCCATCGTCGGCCCATTCTGTTGATGCTCTGATCGCCACACTCAAGAAGAAAAAGGCGAAAAGCATTAAACCACACAAATCGACGGGCGGCGTCAAGCGGAAACAACCCGAACCGGCCACACAACAACCCCCAATCCCGCCTCCAATGCCCACCGCGCCTGCTGACCGACATGGCATTCCGAAATCAGCGGTCAAGCGCCCCGGTACATCTAGAGGTAACCTTGCATTCCCCTCCTCTTTGCCTACTGCTACACACTGGATATTACCTACTGCCGACATGAAGAAAAATAAGGCAAGAATTGTAGCCCGACAAATGGTTCAAACTCGGTAATTGGATGTGTCTACACTTAAATCCTTGAAGATTTATGATGAAATGCAGTCTCTGTTAGATGCTTTAGGTTGGGTGCGATTTGCACATAAGCAGGAACTGGTCTACCCCATTTTAGTACAGGAGTTTATGGCCTCCCTGTCCACTAATGAGCATAAAATTGCCTTGGACAATGACTTGACAATCAAATTTAGATGCCTTGGTCAAGATAGGGTCCTGTCTATGGATAATTTTCACCATATCTTTGGCTTTCCACCTGATGGTCTGTTCAAAATACCTACTAGTCAATGGGACTATAATGCGTGTGAATCTTTGAGCGAATCGCACCTTGAGTACCTTCAAACCAGGACACAGTAAGGCCTCCAAGATTGAGAATCATGCCTTGAGATTGCTTCAGCGACTAATTGCAAATACAATTTTAGGCAGAGGATCTAGTGTTGGCACAATGTCACAGTATGATCTATTCTTTTTGTGGTGTGCAAAAACTGGCAAAAAGGCTTCCCACAGTTATTATTTACGCGCCATGTGATCCGGGACCACTAGAATGCTGGTAGCATTGTCTTTGGGGGATTGGTCACACCTATTGCCCATTATTTTGGCTTCAATCCTCAAATACACAAGTGTCCTGATCTTCCAACTGGTTTGTTATTTTTGGATGGACCTCATTTGGCCAACCAAAAATTTTGTATCAAAAATGAGGCTACCAAGCAGTATGAGATTCCTGCACTAACAGAACCACCACCTGGTTCTCCCACTGCAATTAGTTCCTCCTCAGCATCTGAGCGACCATTTGTGCAGACTTCTACACAACCTTCAAGCCGAGCTCCACCAGCTGCTCAACCTGCTTCATCAACAGCTTCTGGACCATCCATATCAACTCTTCTGACATTCATGGAGAATCTCAGTGATGAGATCTATTCTTTTCGGCAAATGACGGATGTCTCTTTTCAGACACTGCGAGATTTAGCTGACATATATTTGGATCGAAGTGCTGAAATGCAAGACGAGTTGAAAGTCATGCGAGCTCAACTGGAGAAGATCGAAACAAACCAGGCACTGATTTTGAGCATCATCTCTCCACAGCAGCCCCCACAAGCACCACCACCTCCACAAGATGGCAAGGGCAAAGGACTTCTCATACCCGACTGACCAGCTTTTATTCTCCATTTACATTTTATGTCTTTAATTTCGTTAATTAGTATTTTGAACTTGTTTAGTTAATATTTTGCTTGTGTTGTTTTTATTTTACTTAAACCATTTACTTATTCAGTTCTTTTTTTTTAGTTCCTCATAACATACATTTTTCTTTTATGTTTTTAGTACATTGCTCACTTGCTTTGATATGCTCCTTCGAAATTTACACTTGATAATTATATTTTCTGCGCTTAACTTCCCTATTCCAAATTTTTGAGATTAATCGATTTCATTAATGGATTCCATTGCACTGTTTCTTTTGCAATGAGTGCAGCAGCTGTCCAAATTTTATCTAATTAAATTGGCTGCACTTCAATGAGGTAACAATTCTCATCTCAGCTTGTGTCACTGTCAACACAAGTTGTGCTCTCGCTTATGCAACAGGGTAATAATTCTTTATGCACATATCAGCTACCCATTTTCTGCACATTATCCCATTCCATGCACTCTTCTAACATTGAGGACAATGTTCATTCTGAGTATGGAGGAGAGGGTAAATTTTTTGCAAAAACTACTTTTTCCTTTTTCATTTGCATATAGCGACTCATTCATTACTTCATACTTGTACATATTTTTGCATATAGCCTCATATACTTAGTTACGCATACTTAGCTGCATATAGGTTGACTTGACATTTACACTCATACATTTCATTCATTCATTTAAAATTTTTGATTTTTAAACCAGTCTTTGAATTCCATAAGCCACTTATTCAAGAAGTCCAACTTGTCTTTAGATGGTTAAGTGGAATGAAAGTTCCAGCTGGGTACAAAGTCTTAAGCATTATTCTTTCTCTTACTTAATAGCTGAAAATTAATACATTCATCTAGGTATGCAGATTCTGATTAGTTATTTTGAGTTTTGAGTGTCTGGATAAGCCTTTAAGAAAGAAAATGGCCATTGTCGTCTCACCATTCCTAGAACAAGCATCTTAGATCTTTCGAAGCGAAATTTTTAACTTGCATTTGATAAGAATATGACTTAGGCATTTCTTCATATTTTAAACCTCACATTTAGCCTTAACCTACCTTAATTTCATTTTAACCCTTGCAAACCCCCTTGAACCTTAAATCCCTAATTTCTTTGGACCCCAAATCATTTACCTAGCCATTAAACCTAAACACTACCACCTATCTATGAGAATAGTATTTTAGCAATTAAGTGCATAAAAAAATGATAATGATATAAAAATAAAAATAAAAATAAAATAAAAAAATCTCGGAGGATTGAAACGTCTTGAAAAGTGCTAGAATAATTGTGAAAAGTTGAAAAGGTCACCAAAATATCCCAAAGGAAATTTTGGGTGTGACATGAAATAGGGACACATATAAAATAAAAATAAAATAAAATAAAATAAGCATAAAAAGTAGTCCCTTTGTATAATCATTGTGATAGCACTTGAGATTCATTGTGAATTTCTTTCCTCTTGATAAAAAAAAAAAAAAAAAAAAAAAGAGAGAGAAAAGTACACTTTGAGTTTCATGATTAATATTATTCTCATATTTTGTTTACCTTATTCCCTTTCTTTGTTAACCACAATTTTACCCTATTTGACCCCATTACAACCCTTAAAAAGACCTAATGATTTTTTGAAAAATGCTTGTTACATTAGTAGAGTTAGATCTTTTATGCTTGCATATGGGTTTGGCAATATAATCTTCCATACATTACTCACCATCTATTTGAGACACATTGGCTATCTATTTCATTTAAGTTTGTTTTGGCACAATTGACTCTTGTAGCTGGTTAGTATTTGTTGCTTGGGTTGATTGGTTAATTCTTAGCTATTCTGCAATTGTTGAGAGTGCTTGCTTCATTCTTTGTGCTTTTGCTGGTGGGAACTTGGAATGTTGGTGGCTAGAGGTAAGTTGGTGGTTTGGATTAGTGAATTTTGTGTTTTCAAAGACTGATTCTATTCCCTTCCAAATGAGTTTCAATGAAATTTTGCTTGAGGACAAGCAAGAGTTTGAGTATGGGGGAATTTGATGCATGCATTTTAGATCATCATTTAGGTGTAATTTTTGCACATAATTTACCCTTGTTCATAGCTATTATTATAGATATTAGTATATATTTAGTCAATTTTATAATTTTCACACTTCTTAGTTTAATTTTTGGAATTTATTTGTTTTGTAGGTTAAATTTGGAGAAATTTGATGTATTTTGATCAAAGTAGCCATTTGGAAGAGATTAAAGTCGAATTGCAAAAATTTTGAAGTTGAGTAAAAAATGGCCGAGAGCGACACAACCTGTAGCACAACCGAATTAGCTTATGTCGCAGGTTGTGTCGATCGTCAGATATTCAGGCCGAGAGCGACACAACCCGCAACACAACCCGCAACACAACCCACAACTGACTCGGCTTATGTCATTTTTACTGGAAATTGTTGACGTGGCATTTCCGTTACTCCAGCTTTTTACCTCACTTTCTCTGGAACCTTCCCCTTTTTACCCATTCTAGGGCAGACCCTTAGCCTATATAAAGTCTCATTTATCATTATCTTTTCATAGAGAGCAAGGGAGGCATTTTTAGAAGGATAGAAAGAGAGAAAGAGAGGAGCACGTTCTGCATTCTTCCAGCAAGGATCACGTTTACGCACTTTTCTCAATGAGATCCTTACGCAATTTTAGGTTTTTCTACCCTTGTGCTTACATTTTCACTATTTCTTCATTTATACATTTGGGTTTGTCCTAAAACTATGAATAGTGAATAGTTGATTGAGATTTTAGAGATGGGTTTGTAAATATTGCTTTGTATTGTGGTTTTGAACTGATTTAGCCATTTAAATGGGATTTGTTACATTTTGATTTATTGCTTGTGAGCTTGTTGCCTTGCTTGATGAATGGGCCCTCATTAAGTTAAGCTTTAATCCTTAATAGATGGACTGAAAAGTGAATATTAGGGATAGATAATCTTGCAATAAACTTTATTTTCTTGGTGTTAGAGATAAGCTAAGAAGATTAAGGGGAACTTTCCAAAAAAAAAAAATCAATTAGAGCATTAATTGGGTTTTTGTTAGGTTTGAAATCACACGTGAAAACAGGTTTGATTTAATGAAAACCAATTTTGAGATGCTTGAAAAAGGTTTCAAAAATTTAAGAATTGATTTCCCTCAAAATTGCAATTCTCATGTGTTTGGCTAAATTAAGGATAAACCACATGCAAACAATATTGAAAAATCCAATCTCTAGAATCAATTTGATTTTCATTGAATTTAGATTTAAATCCTCCAAATCTCATAAATAGCAATTTAAATTTAAATCCAATTTAAATCCAATCTCTAGAATTACTTTATTTTTTTTTTATTATTGAATTTAGATTTAATTCTTCTTAATTTCATAAATAGAAATTTCAAATTAATTTTTGGTAATCTAGTTTAATTAATTTTAGTTAATTGTTTGATTTAGCATTAATTCCTTAAATATCAATTTTAATTCCAAATTTCATTTTACATCTTTAAATTTTGTCACTCTAATTAGCTTATACTTTTATTTCCAATTTAAACACAATTCCCTGTGGGATCGATATCATTTTTTAAAACTATACTATGGCGTGCGACTCATGATACACCGTATCAGCCTTTAACAGGGGGAAATGTCTATTTTCTAAGGGAGATAGCTGTTGAATTTTTGGTAATTTTCTAAGAGCCACATGGATCTGATATTCTACGTGGAGTACAGAAGTAGCCTTTGAGTGCGGTTCAAAATATATATAACAATTTTGTGTTATATATACGTTATATAATAGCAAAGAAAAAGCTGGTTTGAATGATAGGTATATTGATCATATATGATTCCTAGCATTGAGTGGGAGTTAGGTGTGACAGTACCTCTGTTCCTGATTGGTCTTGCCTTTGCATCTCAACCTTTCGTCGAAGATTCTCATAGGCCAACTCATCAAAGGCATCCTCGGCCTCATAAGCTACTTCTTTGAGCTTCTTCAGCCAGAGCCTGACATGCTCCTTTCTGGTTTGCTGCTCCTCTGCATCTTGAAGCACACCACTAATCATGGTGAGGGAATCTTGAAGGTCTTTCAGGTCGTCCTTGAGATTCCAAGCACCGATGATTTCATCGGTGATGAGCGAAGCTACCCTGGACAAAGTTGCATCCACCACGAAACTGAGGATCATTTCAGCCATGGTCTCCTTCTCGCAAAGATGAAAGAAATGGGTTGAAGCAAAAGTTGAAAGCAGAAGATGATTGCAGGAATATTTATGGGTGAAATCAAAGTCTTTGAGTAAATTATAAAAAAAAATTAATGATTGATGGTTCTAAATTTAATATTAGGAAATGAGTTAAAGTCAGAGCACTTGAAAGCGAGGTTAGTATTTTTCTATTGAGAAACTATTTCTTAATCTTCTATGCAGTCAATTGCAACATCACAGCTACCCATATTTTTCAGGTTTTGTTAGTATTCTTAGGAGTAGTTGTCGCTCGTTTCTTTTTCTTTCCCATGTAAACAATTACCGACAGACTAAACAATTGCTAAAAATAATACAAATCAAAATATTATATTTAACGAGTCACCTTAAAACGCATTTTTTGTTTCTTAAATTTTAGCTAATTATTAAATATACTGTGAGCGTTAAAAAATAGTGTTCCCTCTCTCCCACTCTCCCAGATAAGTGAGCTCCTCCTATAACATACAGAGTAGATCCCACGTGATGTATATGTATGAGTACACCTAATAATTTCTCTTAAATTTTAACTTTGTCATCTGTTAAGTCACTGTCATTGCAAGTTCCTCAAAATTATCATAAGGGCAAAATTGGGATGTCATTTTTTTCCAAACCAAAATTACAAGAAGAGGAGAAATTGGTACATTGTCACTGGCAAAAGACAATATCAGAAACTTGCAAACTTGCAAGTTGAGGAGTTAACCTGCCCTGCTATCCACTGCAACAAGTTTTGGATATAATTTTGCACAGTATCCTATGTGTAGTCAATTGCGACATTCACCACTACCCATATTTCTTCTGGTTTTGTCAGTATTCTTATGTGCAGTTGTTGTTCGTTTCTTTTTCTTTCCCATGTGAACAACTACCGACAAACTAAACAATTGCCGGCCATGCTATTAAAACACTCATTCAATTCAAATCAAAGATTAGATTCAAATTATTAGATTATATAAAAATAATACAAATCAAAATATTTATATTTATTGAGTTGCTGTAAAACTCGTTTTTTGTTTCTTAAATTTTAACTTTGTCGTCTATTGAATCACTGTCATTTCAAGTTGAGGAGTTAACCAGTCTTGCTATCAACTGCAGCAAGTTTTGGATATAATTTTGCACAGTATCCTACAATGAGGCTACAAGGATGAACCCTGTTATGATATTGGGTAAGAATCTTGGTGTCACCAACCATCTTAGTAGCTTTCATCAGCATCTTAATCATTATATGATAACTAAGCAACCAATTCTATCAGTGCATTACAACATCTGCAGAATTCATCTTTGTATTTGTTTGTTCCTTTTCATTTTATTTCTTCAAATGACATAAACAGAGTATTTACTCATTTCATTTCATTTCCTTGTTTTTTCTTCGGTCTGTGAAACAAAGTTCAGTCTCAAAGTAGTACACCAAAGAAATCTGATGTAATATGTGTTTTACAATTCATTTCAACATGTAGGAAGTAACAAAGTTTAGTAACACACATAATACAATTCAATAATCGAGATTATCTGCAAAAATTGAATTACTTCACATCCTTCTCATATCTAACAATATATGTAAGCAAGAAATTTTATTGAAGAAAAGAAATATACAGGAGGTGAGGAGAGCTGCCACCTAACCCATGCCAACAGGCATTCCCCAAAGAACCCGACCTAAACCAGCAATCACCTCACTCCAAAAACACCAAAGCAGAGAACATCATAAGACCAAAGCAAAAGAGGAGTGAAACAACCAAACTGAAAAAACAGTAGAACAAGAAAAAAGTCTGAAGCCAAAACAATTCTAAAACAAGGCCACAAAATCAGGCTTACGAGATTGACCCTGTTTAGCTAAAGATTCAGCAACCATACTTGCTTCCCTCAATTTATGGACAAAAACAACCTGAGGTAGATCAAAGAGATTGCAGGAGAAAGAGTTGAGCAGAGAGGAGAGTTTCCATGGAGCTTTATCACTAGCTTTGTCTACTCTTAAAGCTTGAACTCACTAATTCCATTCCATCTTCTAATGCGTCCCAATTGCAAAGTGAGATTTCTTTTGTCCTCTAGTCAGTTTTAGCTGAAGGATGCTGGCAACGTGATGAGAACAGGCTCAAGCTGGAATTGTTGATGTAAACTTATCTCTATTTCTATTCAGTCTTGCTGCTTGAACTCAAAATTTAGCAGTCATAATCCTACAAAGAGCTAACAAAAGGCCACAATATCAATCTCCAAAGTTTTTTTGGTCTTTCACTTGACAGAGTGGATGGCTCCAAAGACATGCTGAAAACAACAACAAACAGCTCATTTGTGACAATTGTAATTAGAGTTTACCAATTACTGAAGTTCAAATATCTATGGGAAATAAAATAGAACGTCTCATTTACTTCGCTAATCAGTTGAATAATTTCTCGTCTTTTCCCAATTAGCTCAAATAGCTCAAATGAAAGCAGAAAATTGCAAAGAAAACAATGTAGCTATGCATCTGGTATTGTCTTGCATTTCGCGATCTCTAATAATAAATAGTAAGATTATGAGAACTGATCCACATACAAGAATCTTAAAGTATCCCATTAGTAATCCTAATCTCCTTGAATGAATGGAGTAATCTTAATTTCTTAATTTTCTTACATTGGTTTGGTCATTAGAGATTACTAATTTTCAAATTCAAAATATGGAAAATAAATTCTGAAAAGGATTTTATATTATGGAATAACAATGGTCTCCAGCTACAAAAATTACCTCATGAAGTATTGTATGGAGGTCCATCTTCCAATATTTTCTCTTCATTCCACAGCTACTTTGTGAAGGAAATCACCAAAAAAAAAAAAGAAAGAGTGGAAATGGAGCCAGAAAATTTAATGCTGTAACAATAAACATGAAGTGATTTTTCAAGTAAGGAGGTTTAATTGAGTGTAAAAACAATTTGGATAGACATTAATAATTATACCACACCATAGTATTGCATGAGATCCACCAAGAATTCAAAAATGATTGAGCCCTTCCAATATGAGATCTTTCCCTGCGCCATATATATGAAACTTTAACACAAATTTACAGGCCTCAACGTTTGCAAACATAACTGCAACTTCTGCACATAAGTCAGCATGACCTTCTGCCTTCTGCTACGTAATCAATATATAGAATCTAGAAATTATATCCAATTTCAATTTTGATATTGCACATGAAAGGAATTGAATTACCTAAAACTTGATTTCAGATGTAAAATAGGTTCAGTGTCCTTAACAACAGAGCTCTGCAATTTTTGGTGACCCAAATAAGATATGAGGATTAGCACAAATAATGATACATATCCTGAATGAGCATTATAAATTCGAGGAACACAGATCAAACTCACCAAAGAGAATATTCTTTTCTACACTTTTTTCACCCCATGGTTTCCTTCATGATCTATAAGTACTCATCTGGAAAAGAAAAGAAGATGGAATGGATCATTGGTGTAAAAAGTGAGCATAGAAGAAAGGACAAATTAAGTTGGGAGAAAATTTCAAATTATTTTGGTTCAACTTGCTAAACTTACCTATGCGTACGTCTGAGATATGAGAAATCTTGGGCCACTCAGAGCCCCTCCCCTTGGCGCAATTTGCCCCAAGGAAGGAACAATATGCAATGCGGAGATTCCTTAATTTGGAGAGCCGTTGCATGGCTGTAGCTGTAGGTAGATACTTCAGATTCTTACAATTCCAAATTTCAAGGGATTGAAGAGAGGAAAGATTGCCCAACCACTCTGGCAAAGCTTCCACTCCATTGAAATCCCATATAGACAATGAGTTAAGGGCAGTGAGGCATCGAAGTTGATCTGGCAGAGACTTTGTTCTACCTCCACCATAATAATCCCCATATATAGTTAAGGATTCAAGGGATGGAAGGTCTTGGATTGAATTCAGAAAAGGGAAAGAATCCAACTCCTTAGAGAAACCACCGATTGCTAATTGCCTCAATCGAGTGAGCCTACCTAAAATCGTCTTTGGGAAGTAAATCAAATTCCAACACTTTGTTATTCGTAAATCATTAAGAGAACGAATTTCTCCTAAATATTCGGGAACCGATGTCAGCTCACGGCATTCATCTATTTCCAATGATTTCAGGGAAGTGAAGGATTTCAGCCCACTTGGAAGACAAGTTAATTTACTACACCATCCAATTTTAATGCTTTTAAGAGACTGGAAGGACTGAAGTTCATTGAATAAATAGATCAATTCTTCACAATTAAGGATTTCCAGTCTTTGAAGCAATGGAATATCACTTAACGGAATTTTTGTCAGCAAAGCACAATAACTAATGCTCAATTCTTCAAGACAAGAAAACACAGCTGTTTCGCCTCCTTTATCTACAGTTGGTGCCTCCCATTCAACTAAATTCGGCATATAACTCAAAAATAATTTCTTTAATGCTGGAAAAGGTCCCCGTTGTCCATTGCTTCCAGTGTCAATTCCATAGAATTCATTCTCTATACGTCTGATCATATTCATTTTTTCTATTTTGAGCATTTTAAGACGAGGAAGATGTCCAAGCCTTGGGAGTTTTTTACAACACCTACTCTCCAACAATTGAAGTTCCACCAAATTATCGAATACAGTGACAGAATCACTCGTTATTTTCATCTTATACAGCCACGGCGGGAACTTTTCACCCCTGTAATTCTTTATCTTTATTCTCTCTATATTTGGGTGAGGCTCAAGACCTTCCAACACTTCCTCATCGTTGTTGCTGCTGCTGCTTTCTATTACATCACTCCATTCAAATGTAAGGGCTTTTAATTTCGTTTTCTCCTGTAGGTTTGATTTCTGTGCTTCTGCTTTGTCTCTCACCTCCTCAAGATGATTTATTACCAACTCCCCACTTATTTGGTTTAAGCATTCTAGTTCTTGAATGCTACCTCCCCTATTTGGACCCACAACAAACAATGACAGTGTTTGGAGACAAGTTAACCGCCCCACCTTAGATGGCATATGAGACTGATTATCAAAATCAAGATGCCTCAAGCTGATCAGATTGCACATTTTGTTTCTAGGAACTACTGTAAGTGACCGACACTTAAGAAATCTTAATGTTTGCAAATAGTAGAGCTCGCTGATGAATTCAGGCAACACTTCAATATTAGTGAATGAGATGTTGAGATATCTCAAAAGTTTCAACTTACCAACTGAGGATGGCAACTCTTTGATATCATAAGAACTCATGAAGTGTAGGGCACGCAAGCTTTTCAGTTTCCAAGATCCATCAAACTCAATATCCTTCATGAGTAAACTACGCAACTTTTTAGCACCGCCTGTTGGAAATTCCATTAAAATGGTTGCATTTTGCCTATCTACATATGAACGACGAATGCATGATATGTCATCAACAACAGAACAATTTTCCAAAGTCAGCGTCTCAGAGTTTGAAAGTGATAGTGCAAGGTCATGCACAAGATCATGCATCTTGCACCATCTAACATTCTCATATTCATCCCTTTCAACATCTTGGAAAAAGGAATTCTGAACTAAGGCATTAAAGTACTTGTTGGCCTCATCTTCATTAGATATCCCTACAAGACCTTCAGCCATCCACAACCGAATTAATTGTTCTTTTTCTATCTGAGTATCTTTCGGGAAAACTGAACAGTATGCGAAACATGACTTCAGATGTGAAGGCAAGTGATCAAAACTTAGTTTCAATATAGACTCAACGTTACCCTTACTCAAAACATTACTGTTTCTAATAGACAACCATTCTTCCTTGTCCATTTTGAAGCCCATTGTCCCACCTAAAACTTTTGCAGCCAATGGAACTCCTCCACATTTTTCGGCAATCTCCCTTCCAATGTCCTCCAAGTCTGTGGGGATTGATTTTCTTCCACTTCTAAGTGCCCTTTCCTTCATAATGGACCAGCATTCATCATCGGATAACCAACCCAGTTTATGCCTGTAATGAGTGGAAGTCTCTACTATTGATGCCACTTCCTCGGTACGAGTTGTTACAAGAATAGCATTTCCTTTGCTTGTACTAATTCTTATCAAACGAGTCTTCAACTCATCCCACCTATCACGTTCATTATTCCAAACATCATCAAGAACAAGTAGAAACTTTTTGCTTTCTAATGCCTTTTCAAGTTGTTGAAGTATTGCATCTTTGTTGGTCATCCCACCCATATTTGCATTGAGAGTTTGCAGCATTTCCCCCAAAATTCTTTGTTCATCAAAGTTATCAGAGACACAAACCCATATTTTAAGATCAAAAAGCTTTTTTTCTATTACTTCTTGACATACCAATTTAGCTAAAACTGTTTTCCCCAAACCGCCCATCCCCACTATGGGAACAATGGTGAGAACTTGCTGGTCACAGGAACGACTCAGCAAGTTCACAATCTTAGAGACATCAGCTTCCCTCCCCACAACTGGGTTGTCAAGGACTGAGTCTGTCAGCCGATCCAAATCTATTTGAGGCATTTTTCTATCACTAGATGAGACTTGAAGTCCAAAACCCATAGCTTCGTTCTTAATCTTATTCAACGATTCATTTACTTTCCTAACTTTGTGGGCCATTTTGACATGCAACGCAACCTTTTTGACATAACGAATGCCTTCGGAGAATGAAAAAAAGTTGCGTACCTCCATTCCCGGTTGATCTGGCATCTCAACCTTTCGTCGAAGATTCTCATAGGCTAACTCATCAAAGACATCCTCAGCATCATAAGCTACTTCCTTGAGCTTCTTCAGCCAGCGCTTCACAGATTCTTTTTCCGTTTGTTGTTCCTCTGCATCTTGAAGCACATCACGAATCATGGTGAGCGAGTCTTGAAGGCCTTTAAACTCGTCGTTGAGCTTCCAAGCACTGATGATTTCATTGGCCATGAGCGAAGACACCCTGGACAGAGCTGCTTCCACAACGAAACTGAGGATCATTTCAGCCATGGTCTCTTTCTGGCAAAGATGAGATGAGAGGAGTGAGTTTGAAAAGTAGAAGATGGTACTTGTGTTGGCAATAATTCTTTAATATGCAGCGCACGTTAATTATTTGGCTCGTCAATGTCAATGTAAAATGCTTGCCACTCGCAAAAGATTCTTTTAAGCTTTGTTTGCAATCTTTTTCTCCATTTTCGTTGCATGTAATTTTATTTTCTGTTCATTTACTTTCTCTCCCAAACAAAGCCTTGATGTCATTTTCCTATGATCACATAAATGGTAGAGATGATAATGAAAATATCCGACCGGACGGAATATTAATACAAATTCCGGTTAGTATATGATAAGGTTTGAAATGTGTTTAGATTTAAAAAATAATATTTTTGTTGGATTTGAATTTTATATGTTAAATACATGAATTTATTTATAAAAATAATTAATTAAATATAAAATACATATTTTATAATAATATTTATAAATTTTTTATGTATTATTATTTAAATAAATAGGAATTAAATATTTTATAAAATTGTAAAAATTTTAAAATATAAACTATTAATAAAAAAAAACATATTTTACATATGTTATTAATTAATATATAATATTAAATGTGTTCGAGTATTATCGAAATAGTGATAATTAAATTTGAGATGAGTTCAAATATTGAAAATGTTGTTCTGATTTACAAGGGTAGAGCCATGAAATTTTTATTGGGGGCCAATCATAATATATTAATAAAATATTCATACACATATATAATAGAGTGTATAAAATATATAATAAATAAAAATAACACAAAAATAAAAAATCATTTTGTATCAAAGTATTATTTCAAATCCTTGCATAAAATTCATAGATTTAAAATCTAAAAAATAAATATAAACTCCAAATAGTTAGATTATATGGCATAATAAAATAAGATTAAAAAAATAGTGCTCATTAACATTAAAGAGCGATAAAAATTAGAGACAATTAGTAAAATAATAAAGTAAATATATCATATAAAAATAAATATATATTTAAGTTGATCAATGTAAAATTCGCATGAAAGTTGAATTCACTAATTTTATCTACTTCTACATTTGTAGATAAAATAATTTTTTTAATTTGAATAAAATAAAGAGAAGAAAGTAAAATGAAAGACAAGATAAAGAAAAAAAAATAAAACATTATATTTACCTATAGAAGGTGAGAAAAAAAAATGTATTTGATTTTAGATTGTGTGATTGGAAATTATTAGATAGTGTCTAATTTTAAAATAACAACCAACAACTAAAATTTTAATTTATAAATATAAAAGTTTAAATAATTAATTTTTAATTAAACTTTTATACTTATCCAATGACAACTAAATAATTTTGATATTTCAATTTAAAACGTAATATATAAATTATAAATTATTAAAGACCAATAAAAAATTTGAGGTCAATTAACAAAAAAAAAAATAAAAATTTACAACACTTATTCAAGTGACTAATAACAATTTTGAAATATTAATAATTAAAAGAAATCATATTTTATTACATCTATTAAAATATTTTTAAAAATGTTTGAGTATCAAGGCCACCTTTTTTCTCTCCTTGTATCCACCTCTGCTGATTTTCAAGATGATTTTTATGTATATTTCTTAATTTCTTTGATATGTTTTATAAAGAGTTAATCAGAACAATAATCAACAAATAATATGAGGATATGTTATTGCATTTTCAGAACAAACAATGTGCAGGGTAAAATAGATTTTCTCAATGAAGAAAAATAATGTTCAAATCAAACGTTGATATTATTATTATTTTTTTTTCAGATAATTTGTAAATCAATCATTTCATTGTAGCAATTTATATATGCTTATCAAAGCAATTTCTCACCTAACAATGATAACATTATTACTAACTTAAAGGTGCATCTAATTTAATTAAGAGTTTTTTAGTGTTATTATTGCATGCCCATCTCTGTTTCAAGAAACCAGTAAAAATTTGTACGTTATGAAAGTTTAATAATATTATTTTACTGCCTATATATTCTTTTCTTACTTAAAATACATATAGTTTACAAATAAAAAATAAAATTATGATATGTAATTAAGCATGACATTGAAATTCATTAGTATTTTTTTTTTTATTTTTATAAAAAAATTAGAAGGATAAAGACTGGAACTTAATAATGAGTGATACATACTTATTCATTGAATAAACTAACTTAATCAGCAGCACTTTTAAATATAATGGAATTAAAAGTTAACACAACAACCAAAAAAAAAAAGATCTGCCTTTCTTTATAAGATTCTCACTATTGCAGCATAATGGAGACATAAGCAAGTGGTTGATGTGAATTAAGGCACTATCAGAAATGGACCAAAGTTGGTAAAAAAAATTCACTTTATAATTCCATATGAATGAATTTTAAGCTAAATGACAAAAGAACAGTAATCCTGATATTGATTACACCCTTACTTTAAGCAAAGTGAAAGCATATATACGCTTTTCCAAAGTAGTTGTTGGACCCTTTAAAAAGAGAGAGCACATAATATTTTACTAAGATATATGGCAGACTAATGAATGTGAACAATTGAACACCTGGAAGAAAAGTTGCATGAAAATTATTATATTGGAATGCATAATTACATTTCTGCCTATCTACTTCTTTTCATTTTAACACAATCAATGACTATATTTCTTTATTTTTTTAATCTCATTTTTAGTTGTTGAATTAACATAATCATGGACTACATAAAAAATAATAAAAAGAATATATAATTGTTAAATTCTGGAGAGTATTAATTAAATTATAATTTATATAAGTGATTGAATTATTTTACACATCAAAATAACTAATCAATCAAGTCAATCACTTATATTTACCTTTTTATGTTTATACTTTTTTGGTGTGAAATTTTAATTTCAACAATAACCATGTTCCACATCAGGATACCTAAACATGTGGCAAGCAAGGAAAAGAGAAGAGAATTCATTTGAATCTGCTCCTTATAATATATGCCAAATTTTAATTTCTGGTGGTGAAGTTTTAAATGAAACGTATTTCGAGATTGAGATGTAAGAAGGAATTTTATAAACAAACAAATAAGTAATTCAGAATCAAGATTATCCTGAAATGGTCCAAAAACTAAGTTCAGTGCATAGGCCAGTACAAGTGAAGAAAGAAATGAAATTCTCCTTCAAGTACTGTAAAGAACTGCAACGGGAAATGCCACTTGTGCACTGTCAATACAGATTAAATGTCCTGATATCAAAGCTGGGGAAAAAAAAAACTAAAGTGAAATTTCCAGTTAGATTATTTTAAGGAATGTAACAACAATAAGGAAATTCTTAAAAGGGGTTTCATTGATTTTGGTTTGAAAATATATTTATGCAAATGTTATATATATATATGGTTCCTGTTTCAAACTACAGTACAAAGAGCCTCAAGATTTTCTCCTTGAGGAAAAATAATGGGTCAAACAAAATTCTGAGCACTAATGTAAACAAAGATTCATTGGAAAATCCAAATAGCTATTAGGATTGAAAAAATAAAATAACTTTGGAGGATTCTCAAGGTTCTACAAAAAAATCTAAAGTAAAAGAAAGATGACTAACCCTTTCATAAACTCAACAGGTTAAGGATAGAGTATTGATAGAAAAGGTTCTTAATTTCCTATCCATGACCAACAAATATTCCGTATAGTTAATACAATAAGCACAACTACCCATATTTGATCAGATGGTGCTAGAAGTTTTTTCTTGATTCTTGAAATTTAGTTCATTCCTGGAAGTTGTAGCACGAAACGTCACTTTGGGTCCAGGTTTCTTAATTCAAAATTACATCTGATCATAAATAATTTAGCCCCTTCTGAAGATGACATTCGTTTCTTCAAGGGGAAAATCAGGTGGAGGATCTTGGATGCCATGATATGAGTCTATTGATCTCTTTCCTCTGTTCTAATTCCTAACTGATTCTGTTAAGCAGGCTACCAATCTTATTTCAGTGTTTCCTTCTCTGCAGCGTCCATGAGCTTGAGCCTTAACACACAAAATAGGAACGGACTCGGCCATTTTTGTTTAGGCTCCCTCTATAATTATAAGGCCTTCATTTCTCAATCTAAAAACAAGGGAAGACGAGATCCCACAGGCCTAAGATCGACCTGTATCAAGGAAGAGCAAGGTAAATCACCAAAAAGTTTACCAAAAGAAAAGTGGAGATTTTCACCAAAAAAAGGAAAATGAAGAGTCAGTTATCAAAACTAAATAAAATATTTCTCAAAATATAAATTTAAATAATTAATATTTTAATTGTGTAATTTAAAAAAAAACAAACAAACTTGATAAATTTTCATTATAAATTTTAAATATAATGACTCACTCGCAGCGTAAGCAAAAGTGTTTTGCTTGTAGGTATGAATTAAACTAATAAAGAAATTGTTAAACATTATTTTCCTCCCAATAACATATTAATAATATTGTAAAAAAATTGCATGATCCATATCTCTTTCCACAATAAGTGAAGAGAAAAAATATCAGATATATTTATTTTTGCTCTTGACACTGCAAAACAAAGAAAGTAGATATCAAAATCTTGCCGAAGATTTCTTTTGGTTTTGTATGATATTATACCCTTTGTAGATTTTCTTCTGAATTTTTGTATGATTTCTTTGATTTTTAATTTTTTTATATCATATTTACGCCAGCGCGTTGTTGCAGGCCAAAGCAAAAGCAAATTATCAGAAATGTAGATGTGGGCTCACCCACATAGACCCATATCAATGATAAGCCCATGACATTGATATAAACATGTGAGAGGTTATGCAATGGCTAAGTGAAAAATGAATAATGAGAAAAATACCACTAATTATGATGGAATCATAATATACTTGTCTTATCTGATTTTTGTTCTGTAACATGGTAAGCCAAATTAGAAAAACAATATAAATACATATGTAAAAGAAAAAAAAATATGTATATAATAATGGTAATAATACTAGTAAGCTAACTAAACCTTAAAATTAACTTAGCAGCAAAGTATGTTATCAGCCACTCATAAAATTACTATTCTCTCTCTCCCTCTCTCTCACAGACCAAGAAAATGTCAATGCTATTGTTGTCTCTTCCCTTGACTTTGTTGAGATAGAATAACAACTTGCAAGTTATTTTCAAGTAAATTAAACGATTTTGCCTTTGATAAGGCTAACTAAGAATTTAATAATTGGTAGTATTGACCAATTTTACCAGATGGTTTTCAATGCCATACCATAAAAATGGAAATTATTCACTTATATCAAATTTTTAGATGCGGTTTTGTTGGATATCCTTTCATATCAAGCAAATATCATAAAACCATACTGAATTCAACATATTCTTTCCTTTCTTTTTTTTTTGGTATTACTTTTTCTTGGAATGCAAACAGAGAGAAGAGAAACTAAAGTTCAATCAATAGAAAGAAATACTTAATATGCTTTGAGATTTCAAAAAGATCCTAGACATAGAGACTAGAGAGAAGGCATCCAAAACCCCATCCACCACCTTATTTTTCCCATCAACTGAGCTTACAATATGAGAATCAAAATGGATTGATCAAAATAAAATAGTTCAATACCAAACCCATTCTAAAATGGATTAAGATGCAACAGATGTCAGCACATAGAAAATGTTAGTAAATATTTGCAGTGTTATGTGCATCATCCTCTGCAATGAAAAAAAAAAAAGAAAAAAAGAATTTAACATGTGATGCAAATAACTTAATGTGATTGTCAATTCTTAATTTAAACAAATAGCAAGACATATTGCGGGAAGAATTTAACTTCTTACCACCAAGGAATTACAAAAACCAAACGCAATACAATTGTATGTTTAAACGAATCATTGTTGCAATGGTTTTGCGGTCGCCAGACGAATTCTCACCGAAGTGGGAAAAGTGAGGAGTCACCACTTTAATTTTGAGGGAAATTAAAGAAAACCATTTTTTTTTGAAAATTAAAATCCACTTTGAAAATCAGAGGTTCTAAGTTCGGGGTCCATATACAGGTGGGGAAGGTGTTAGGCACCCCACCTTGTCCCTTAACGAGAGTAAGCAGATTTAATGTTATGCTCTTTATAAATTAAAACTGATAATTAGGGGGTGAAATGATGATGTCAATCCTTTGTTCGGATAAAAGGAATATTTAATGTTTCACCATTTAGGGTTGCCCAAGAATACAAGTACATGAGATGACCCTTCAGTGAATGGGTGTGGTGTAATAGATTTTTGTTGGGGGTTAAGTCGCATATTGAAGTTGTGATACTTTAGTTTGGATTTAAGTGAAAAGAAATAGGGTAAGAACTCTCTCCCGATCTCTTGATGTATTTTGTTAAGAATTTAAGCGGGAGATTTCAGATAAGAACTCTCCTCCGATCTCCACATGTTTTATTAAGATTTTGGCCGAGAATTCAAGTAAGAACTCTCTCCCGATCTCTTAGTCTATTCTCTTTAAAATTTAAGCCGGAGATTTCGGATAAGAACTCTTCTCCGATCTCCACGTGTTTTATTAAGATTTTGGCCAAGAATTTGGGTAAGAACTCTCCCCCGATCTCTTAGTCTGTTCTGTTTAAAATTTAAGCAAGAGATTTCGGATAAGAACTCTCCTCCAATCTCCTCATGTTTTATTAAAATTTTAGCCTAGAATTCGGGTAAGAACTCTCCCCCGATCTCTTAGTCTGTTCTATTTAAAATTTAAGCGGGAGATTTCGGATAAGAACTCTCCTCCGATCTCCTAATGTTTTTAGGCTAAGAATTAGATTGAGCTCGGGTAAGAACTCTCCTCCGAACTTTTAATGTGTTTGCGTTAAGAATTAGATCGAGTTCGGATAAGAACTCTCCCTCGAACTCTTAATATTTTCCCGCTAAGAATTAGATTGAGTTTGGGTAAGAACTCTCCCCCAAACTCTTAATGTGTTTACATTAAGAATTAGATCGAGCTCGGGTAATTACTCTTCCCCCCCCCCCCCCCCCCCCGGGGAACTCTTAATGTGTTTATTAGAATGGCATTTTTGTAAGAACTTTGAACTAAAGATTCTGGTAAAGGGCCCTTCTCGACCCCTTTTATGAATGAAGTACCGAAGGTGCAGGAAAAACCGTGTAAAGCTTTTCCTAACCTACAGGACCTTATGACTAGATGGAGGACGAAAGATCGAACTCCTTGTCGACCTTCCACATGATCACTTTATTAGAACTCTCCGATTAGCGATATCCGATCTCTTTTACTTATGGGATTCGATCTTTTTTAGTTGTTCGCCCGGGGTCCAATCTTATCTTGATTCCCGATCTATTATATTGTCACCTGGGCTCGTTCCTTGGCCTAACCTCATAACTTACTTATTCGACCTATTCTTGTTTCCAACCTATCCGACCTATGCTATACCTATCTTCCTTTGTCATTTTTATTTTTTTAGACCGAAAGTTCTCATGTCGAAACACCCCTACCTATATTCTTTTGGGTATTTACAAGTTGCCTGTGACTTGAACGTCTACTCTCGAGAGAAATGAAAACTAAATGACGATAAATGGAATTTACGAATTAAATAAAAGAAGACACAGGAAATAACTATTGGCCTAGATAATCTATTTCGAGATTTAGTGCGACCGGATATAAAAGAAATTTCAAAAGAGAACTGGAGAAAACAAAACAAGAATATTCAACAAAAATAACAGTTTAGACGCTTACCTATGGGAAGTTAAGGAGACAGACGAGCTGACTCCGGAATCCACAAATCTTGTAGAGGTGAAAGTTGATGGCCAAAGGACTCGAATTTACCCGAAGTGATGGGAATAGGTTGGAACGAAGTTGAACTCGGAAAGTAATGCTAGATACTAGAGCGGTGGGAATGAGGTGATGTGAAGATGGTTGCACAGAAACTAGAAATGGAAGTTTCAGGACTTAGAGCTCCTTCTGATGAAAATACTTAAGAAAACTGGTTTCCAAAGTTTCTTAGCACTTCGAAAGCTCAGAATGGCAAGTAGCAAGACTGAATCAAATTTCAGAGCCTTTCCACTATAATCACCACCTTTTCCTTTTTCGTCCCTCCCTTCTACAGTATTGTATGCAGGTATTTATAGGGAGCGGGTATCCATAATGAAGGGTCAGGATCTCACTAGAGGAGACGGAGGGTTTAGATTTAAAAGGACATAATCTGATGTCTGAGAATTAAAGAAAATCAAAATAGAGGGTCGGGATTCCGTTCAGAATATTCATCCTTTCTTCTTTTAATCCAACAGCTCATGGTCTTGCCTTACAAGATGGATCCAAAGGCTAGGAATAAAAAGTGCCGAACCTGTCGTCTGCTTTTTTATCTGAGGGCTCTGGCTCCATCCTTACGATTATGATCAACGGTGGAGATCGAGATGTATAGGACTGCCTTAACTGTTTCGGCGTCTAGCGGCTAGGTGGGCGTTTCTGCAGATGAGATGTGTGGTGAGGATCTGATCGCGCCTGCAACGCGTTAACTAACTCGGATCTGACGATGAAGAGAGTTAATTGAAAGTTATTTAATCATCTCTACATTTTTCGATCTTTTTAAGTCGTCTCCTTTTCTTCCGATCTCCCCATTATGACCATCCCCTTTTCCGATCTCTATCTCATGCATCGGGTCCCCTCTTATTTCCCGATCTCTCTCATTCTAGATCTTTCTTCTCTATCTAACTTGCATTGGTCAAAGTAATAAATTCTTAAGTTACCGATGCATCCGCTTCGGATTTTGTATGCAATAAATGCCAAGGCCCTATATATATACGGCAATGAGAAATCACTTTCACACCTCACTTTTCCTTCTTCAGTTCATTTTCAATGTATCCATTCCCCAATCCTAGCTTATCTGGTGATAATTCTAATCATGATGGCCATTTTGATCTTTTTTCGACTGTTTCCTTCGCCCCTCGCCTGAAAATTTATGACCCTGACAACCGGAGAACTATGAGAGCGTCATCTAATGACAGTGAGGGAACTGGACTAATTTGCTGATCAAGATCGAAAGTGACGGCCGTGCCAATCTCGAATCGGTCTATCGATACAATCGGTAGACCGATCTCAAACAAGAGGACTGCTAATTTTAATCTTAATGTTGGTGACCGCCTCTTGAAGTTCATTTGGCTCCCAACCATATCGGGCGTCCCGACTGCCGCTCGGTTCTGGTCGATGACATCGGCGACCCCGCTCAATATCATGAGAATCATAGTCACCCTATTTGAGCTGCACATCTATCCAATATTTGTGGCTGGCTTTCTGATCAAACACGTCTTTTGATTCAGTCACAAGACTAGACTTTGACATAGGCCAGCATTCGGAGCAGTCTTAAGCTAGGTAGAACGTAGTGCTGATTTTGAGAGATTGCCCAAATGATGTAATCCGATCTTCTGAGATCACCCAAATGATGTAATTCGATCTTTTGGAAATGAAATGAAATTTTTATTTAAATGTTTTTTTTGTTTTGTTATCACATTAGTTATTTTTCCGATCTCTGATAAATGTATCCGATCTGATCCCTAGACGAATCACCATTCACCGATCCATGGATTCGGGAGTTTGTTCAATTTGATGACCTTAGTTAACCGACCTCATATATCCGATTTTTTATTGTGTTTCTGGAACCTTCTTGCGACGTGTCAAAGAAGCAACTCGGTTCCGCTAACCGATGCGTCGCTTAGGACTTCGTGAGCATTTAATGCTCAGACGGGTATAAATAGGAGAGAGGTGACTTATTTGCTTCCTTATGTCATTTCAGAGCTTCCTCTAGCAATTTCAGCATTCCTTCTCGTTTTCAAAAGTTTTCGGGCACCGATTACACTCTGGTAAGGATTTTGATATTTCCTCGGTTAATTTTCCTTTTTGTTTTCTGAAAATGAGCGGTACCGAAGGTCAGAGAGCTGTGAGCCCTCCTTCTGTCCATATTTCGTGGACCTCGGAAGAAGGCGATGTGATTAGATCAGGTGGACGTTCCAGCACGGCCATTGTTCCGGTTACTGGTCCGGCTACCAGATCGAAGCGAGTAACCTCTTCGAAAAGGGAAAACCTGCCAGTTGATGAGCTGCCGTCCGTCCTGAGAGAAACCGATCTACAATCCATAAGTCAGGAGTACAATCTGCGAATATAAGTCAGGAGTACAATCTGCGAATGGACTCCTTTGAACTGATCAAATGCCATAGCAACCTTCGAGTCGATCACTTTTTTGGCGAAGGCGATCTCATCATAGTATATGAAAAGCAGCTGAAGGCCGGGCTCCGTTTCGCCTTGGATGAATTTTACAAGGCCGTCCTAAAGTTCCATCATGTCTCGGTAGCTCAAGTGCATCCGAACTCCTGGCGGACTTCAGTAGCCTTCCGGGGCCTCTGCCGAGCCAAGAGACTGGAGCCCACGGCTAAAGTCTTTGTCGAGCAACATAGGCTTGCCCGAAGGAAGGATGACGAATTTTGGTTCTTTCAGGCAAAGCCGAACTGCGGGCTCTTCACCGATCTTCCTTCTTCGCTGAAGGATGGTGAGATTTCTTGGTTCCCTAGTCAGTTTTAGCTGAAGGATGGTGGCAACATGATGAGAACTCAAGGCTCAAAGCTCAAGTTGGTGACGCAAACTTATCTCTATTTCTGTTTAGTCTTACTGCTTGAACTCAAAATTTAGCAGTCATAATCCCATAAGGAGCAAATGAAACACTGACTATTTAGATGGTTAATGACAGAACCTTACAATTAGAAGTAACTGACATCTTCAAATTTTGGCTTTGAATCAAGTAGGCATACTTCAGTATCTATCATGGAACAAGGATTCATGCTAGAGTATGCTCCAAGGTAGAGGCACCTGCCTGAGTCCAGCAAACAAGCATTTAACAAGGAAATAAAAGGAATGAAAAAGTTCTACTGACCTTTGGCTTTTGGGTGCTGTTACAACCAATCCTCTTTTCTCTAGGCTTTTATATTGATCACTTAGAAGGATGCAGAAACCGTTTATATGATTCAAATACAAAGGACATGAGCAACAATCTTCAGTTTCTAACTTTTAATAAACAGAATCTGAAGAAACTTAATGGATAACTTTTGAAAAGAAAAAAAGATTCCTGCTGCACCTTCAGCTTGCAGAGAGAACCAGTAATTTCTTCAGATAATAGTACTTGAGCGGAGCAGGCTCAAATCCGGAGCAAAAAAATTGTCAATTAGTGTTGTCATGCTTGAGATTAACAATGCGGAATATAAGTTTTGATTCAAAAAAATAAAAATCCATTAACAAATTAAATCTTGATAGTAACCAAAAAACAAATTTTCAGCTAATTGATTTATATTTGTTTCTGGCCAATAAGGAAAGATGTCAAAAGATGACTGCATGCATACTTGTGCTTTCCCAAGTGAGGTGTACGTGTTTTTAGCCTTTCTTGCTTAGCAACTATATGCCTCATTTGTCTTTTATGCTTCTCCTCATCTTCTTTAGCTATTTCCTTAAATGATATCTAGCAAGCTGCAGCGGGGATGGAAATATACAATGGTAAGAACACATTCTTCACTGAAATAAATCTCAGTCGATCAACAATCATCATCTAACAAATCAATTTATTCTGAAGTTCCTCTTTCTTCTTGGCTTCTGCTTCTTTTTTCCGCTGTTCTTTGAGTCTGGCTCTCCTATTTAACTCAGCTCTGGTCACCCTCTTTGTTTCAGTGGACCTGCTACATAATCATCCAAATAGAAAGAATTTAGATGACACAATTATCTGAAAATACATTCAATTTCTAAGCAGATAAAGGTATGGTTTAAAGCAATAGAATGAACAGAAAGTGCACATGCATATTTGTGTAGTAGTGATCTATGTAGCATGGAATCGGAATCAGGGAACGCTGAAACGGACATGGAGAAATAGCATTTTCAAAAGCATAGGAAACAGAAACATGGTGGAAGCCTGTAAATGTAAAAAAAATATAGGGGTATATTTACAAATATACAAACACATATTAACTATAGAAATTATTACAAAAATTGTTAATATATGACTAGTCTATACATAAAACAAATTGAAATAAACAAATTATATACAAATTATTACAAATATATTAAATATATAACTTAAGAACTCACACCTAAGATTTGTGTGTGTATATATATATATATATATATATATATATATATATATATATATATATATATATATATATATATATATATATATATTCTTAACTAGTTGTAATTCTAAATTCTAAATGTAACCCTAAATTTTAAACCAAACCCACAAATGCAAAACTAAACTCTAAATCAAACTAGATTCAAAATAATCAAAACCCAATATAAAAATAAAAAAACAACCAATCAAAGTAGAGACAACTAATCAATATAAAACTCTAAACCACA
The DNA here is from genome assembly GCF_030052815.1 of Hevea brasiliensis. Classification (NCBI taxonomy): domain Eukaryota; kingdom Viridiplantae; phylum Streptophyta; class Magnoliopsida; order Malpighiales; family Euphorbiaceae; genus Hevea; species Hevea brasiliensis. The sequence goes on from NC_079506.1 coordinate 89,970,256, forward strand.
ACAAACCACCAATAACAGTAGAAATAACCAAATATAAAACTCTAAATCAGCTCTGCTACGCATGGGATGGATCATGGAAAGACAAAAGGTGAGAGACAAAGCATAGATCAATCCCTCACCTTGCCATCAGGTAAGTCCTGTCCTTCTCCTTCTCCTTATCTTTCTTCTCCTCCTCCTCCTGCTGCTGCTTCTTCTTCTTCTTCTGTCAGATGCGGTGCGAGTCGAGAGTCTGCATTTTTATTTTAACCTAACATTTTTTAAGGCACGCGTGTCCAGTCCAAAAACGTGTTTCCCATTTCCAGAAATTCCGGAAATGCCTTGCCGGCATGTCATCCCATTTCTGACATAGGGAAACGCCACCATTCTCGTTTCCATGCATCGTAGATAGTGATAACAAATAAAATCTTTGTTGTGATTGAGTAAATGAAGCTTACCTATTTTTTCTTGTGCAGCATTGTTAAATTCTCCTCATTATCATCCCCATCATCCACCTCAAGAAAGTACATCTAACACAATAGCAGATGTTGTAAGCTTAAGGAAAACAACTTAAATGTAAAAGCCAGCGACTCACATCTTCTTCATCAGTTACTTTCTGTTCCCCAGGAACAGTTAATGAAACAGGTTGACGTCCCAACTCACTTGGATAGACTTTCTGCATTACTCTGCAACAGCTTGGGCCAATGAATCCTAAATTGAAGAATTTGCAGTAACAAGAATATAAAGAATTTAAATTTCAGAAAGAAAAGCAATACCTGAGAGTATCTGAAATGTTAGGAAATTAAGCTTCAAATGAAGGATTAAATGAGCAACCTGGAGGCTCAACTTCCACAGCTGGAATAACTGATGGTTTGGATACCTGTAAATGATCGGATAACCAGAAGACCAAAGCAAACCTTGATTAAATATCTAAAAAGCAAAACAATATATCATAATGCCACGCCAAATTGAACATATGCTATGTGATTCTTTCAAATTTAAAGAAATATGCTCATATGCAATGTAGCAGTAAGACAACAAGCTGGAATTTAGATTTTTAAAGCCAATGAAGTACCTTTCTAATTTTGTTGTCACATCCACCCGGAACATTGTCAATGGAAAGATAAACACCTTGCCATCTCTAAACAACCAAACAAGCTAAACTAACAGAAATTATAAAGCTATACAAGCCAATAAAAATTCAATAGCTTCACTTTCCCACAAGTCGACCATGCCAGAATCCTGGACAGGACGATCACTCTAAGACAACCCACCAAATAATCTCAATCCCGAGTAATTTCAAAGGAATTAATCACTACACAGTATTCACAACATCCTCCAAAAATGCTTGCTTACTTACCTTGGAACCATCTTGCGTGGCACCTTTTGGCTTAGAATCTTTCCGGGTTTTCTTAGTTTTCTTCTTCTTCTTCTGATTCGAAGACAGTACCACTAGGACAAAAGGATTCTTCTGAAGTACATTGTCACAACGAAGTACCTTTTCTCTGTGCTTCTCAATATTCCGCCTCGCAGAAACATCTGAAGTTGATAAAAAAAAAAAAAAGGAATCAACTAAAGATAAAGTTAGCGAAAAGGTGAAGGAAAAAAGGTTCGAAAAGGTGAAGGAAAAATGGGGTCCATGAGGAAAAAAAAAGAAGGGGTCACCTTTGGATTTGTTTACGAAGAAGAGGAACTAAGTAGGAACATGAGAAAGAGAGCCACCGGAGAGAGCGCCTTTGGTGGATTTCTCAATGAAATCGTCTATGTCTTTGGTGCTTATTTTTGCTCTCCATGCTTTCTTCCCCTTCCTCGAGCTCTTCGCTTCACCATCTCTCACTCTCTCTCTTTGCTCGCTTCTTTGCTGGTGGTTGGCGAAGCGGAAACCTTGCATGTCGGTATCTTAGCCGCCTTAAAACGGTGCCGTTTCTGCTTCAACAAACGATGTCGTTCAATTCACACCTTAAAATGAAATGAAATTATTAAATGAAATTATTTTTATATTGAAAATTAAATTAAAAATTTTCTATTTTACTAAATCATTAATATGTAAAAAGTACGTACTATATACGTGTCCAATTTAATACATTTATTTAATCTAATTAATTTATTATTTAACTTCATTTAATTAATCTAATTAATAGGTTTCACAGAAAAAAAAATTGAATTTTTATATAATTATGTTTAATTTTTATTTTTAAAAATAATTTTTTTAAATTAAAAAATTAAATTATTTTATTTTAAATATGAGAATTGATTAAAATAAATTAATTGAATTAAATTTTTGTAAAATTTTTGTGTAAACTTAATTTACAATATTAAGGCATCACGCCACCTTAATTATCAATCAAATTTATCAACAAGGGTGACAATCTTCCACAAAGGACACATTCAGTGATTCATCTGAATACAAGTTCTGCTTAAGAAGATGCATAATAAAGCTGAAAATCATTCCAACAAAGGAAATAGATCCCCAGATGTTGAAAGTTCTCCTACAGCATTGCAACCCCAAGCAAAACCTATGATTTCCTTCACCTCCCTTCTGATAATTAAGAACATCCAAGCACCCAGAAACGAGAATCCCCTAGTGGAATATTGGTCTGAAAGATAGTTTGCCTCACAACAATGTTGTTACTGCCAAAGAAAATCGGAACATAGTTAAAGAACTCATGGCATTTCAGAATTTCTGTGCTGATGTATAAACATCTATTGTTGCTATTGATTAGCAGGAAAAAAGCCACCGGCGTGGGAAGAATTAGTTCCAGTTTCTAAAGCAACCATTAGCTAAATCTTATTATTAAAAATAATATCATTAAAAATAATTAAAAATTAAAATATTATTTTATTTAAAAAATTAATTCTAACCTTTTAAATATAATATCAAACATATGCTAAATCTTTTTTTTTTTTTTTTAATTCTATTGTAGAAAAGTTGCATGAAAAATTATTATATTGGAACGCATAATTAAATTTCTACCTACCTACTTTCGTTTCATTTTAACACAATCAATGCCTATTTCTTCTTCTTTCGTTCCATTTTAATTAATTAATTAATTTTTTTTATCCCATTATTGGTAGTTGAATTCTTAGGAAGGAATGTGAGGTGCCTGGATCTGTCAGATCTCTGTTTCTTCATATTTTTAATTTTGTTAGAAATTGAATTGTTAAGATCAATCATATATATGGGGAGGGCAATTCATGTGCTGATTTACTTGCGGATATGGCTTCGTCGCTTTCTTTAGAGACTGTCATTCTTAAGGATCCGCCTACTGCAATTAGATTAGTGTAGTTTGTTTTTTTTTTTTTTTCTCTTTGTCCACCTAAAAAAAAAAAAAAAAAAACATAATCACAGACACTCTCTCTCTATTATATATGTATACCCAATGCCCACACATCAGGATACTAAAACATGTAGCTAAAGGAGAAGAGAATTCATTTCAACCTGCTCCTTATAATATATGCTAACTTTTAATTTGTAGGTGAAGATTTTAATTTATGAACTTATTTACAAACTTATTATTTTTTGAATCTGCAACAATCCAATCTTTTGAGTTTTAGTGAAATATATATAAAATTATTCTCTTATTAAACTTTAATAGTTATTTTATATAGGCATATATGATTAAATTTTTTCTTTTAGTATTTAAGAATTTAAAGAATATTCATATATTATGACTAGTATATATAGAATATTAATTTTTAAGAAATGTTTTAAATTGAATAATAATATTATTAAAAGCCTCCAGAAATTAGAAGTTAAAGAAATTAGTGCAATCTCAAATTAGTTTTGGTTTACATGTTCATAATCATTTATTTTGGAAAAAAAGTTCTTTCAAGTCTTTAAGAAATCTAGCCAGATTAAGTGGGTCATTTAAGTTTTAAAACTTTTTAACATAGCCATTTAAGCTCTTAAATTTTTTAATAATAGGTCTGTTAAATAACTAAAAAAAAAAAAAGACATTTAAGCTCTTAAAAAATAATTTGATAGTCATTTAAGCCCATTAATAAATAAATTTAATTTTAAAATTTTAATAATCAAGTTTATAAATAAATTATGTTAATTTTATTGTTAATAGATAAATAAAATAATTTTATAAAATAAATAAAATGTTGTTAAAAATTTATAAATAATTAAATTTTAATAATTATAAAAGTATAAAAAAAATTATTTACTTCAACTAGACACAAAAAGAACTCCTATTTTTCATTTTTTTTCTCATCAACCAGACACTAAAATTTGATCTCAAAATCTCCTTAAAAATTTTTTAAAGTATCATTGAAAATTATATTATGAATGTTATTTTATATGTAAGATAAATAACTAATTAAAGACATACTTTTCTTAGTAAAGCTAATAAAAGACATAAAAATAGAAGAATTATAAGTTTAAAAGCCATAAAAATAAAAATTTTCTTAATAACACTAATAAAAAATTATAAGAAATGGTTTTAGGTTTTCTTTATTTCTTAATTATAGTATGATTTGAATCTCATATTTGTATTAAAAAAAAATAACTTTAAATTTTCAACATATTTTTATAGCTTTTGTTATTTATCTTAATAGAATAATATTTATATATTTTTTAATGACACTTTAAAAAGTTTTTAATGAGATTTTAATGTTAAAGTTTAGCATTTGGTTGATGAGAAAAGAAAGGAAAATCTGAATTTTTTTTAGTGTTTAGTTAAAATAAAAGATTTTTGAATTTTTTTTAATAAATTTAAATTTAGTTATTTATAAATTATATAATAATATCTTATTTATTTTATAGATTTTATAAAATTATTTTATTTATTTATTAACAGTATAAATTAATATAATTTATTTATAAACTTAATTATTAAAATTTTAGAAGCAAATTTAGCTATTCAACGGGGCTTAAGTGATTGTGAAATTATTTGTTAAGATCTTAAATGTCCCTTTATTAATTCTTTAACGGGGACTTAATGATTAAGATTTTAAATTTTTTTTTTTTAATTATGTTAAGATTTTAGACTTTTTTAGTTAATTTGATCAGAATTTAAGTGGTTATTGGTATATTTTTCAATGGCTTAGAAGGGTCTTTTTGCCATTTAGCAAAGAAAAAGTTGGTTTGAATAATAGGGTTAACAATGTATTTAAGTGACTTTTAAATAGCTCCAAGAATGTCTTCAATTTTAAGTAATGATAGGTTTATTATAATCATGTATGATTCCTAGCAAAGAGTGGGAGTTAGGTGTGACAGTACCTCTGTTCCCGATTGCTCTTGCCTTTGCATCTCAACCTTTCGTCGAAGATTCTCATAGACCAACAACTCATCTAAGAGATCCTCAGCCTCATAAGCTACTTCTCTGAGCTTCTTCAGCCAAAGCTTGACATGCTTCTTTCTGGTTTGCTGCTCCTCTGCATCTTGAAGCACACCACGAATCATGGTGAGGGATTCTTGAAGGCCTTTCAGGTCGTTCTTGAGATTCCAAGCACGACTGACTTCATCGGTGATGAGCGAAGCCACCGTGGACAGAGTTGCATCTATCCCGAAACTGAGGATCATTTCAGCCATGGTCTCCTTCTAGCAAAGATGAAAGAAATGAGTTGAAGCAAAAGTTGAAAGCATACGATGATTGCAGGAATATTTATGTGTGAAATCAAAGTCTTTGAGTAAATTATAAAGAAAAAAGATTCGCGATTGATGGTTTTAAATTATTGGAGACATAAAGTAAATGGTTAATGTGAAGGTGCCAAACTTGTATAAAAAATTCAATTTTAATTCCACGTAGCTTGAACTTTATGCCAAATGACAAAACAACAGTGATGATGACATACATGCCCATCGAAAAGAGAAAGCGTATGATATTTTACCAAGACTTTTATGAATGTGGAAGCTTTGTTGATTCCAATGGCTATCCCCACACCTCGTAGAAAAGTTGCATGAAAAATTATGAACTTATTTACAAACCCCTTTTTTTTTTTAATTTTATGTGCTTTATATAATTTGTAATTTTTAAAATTTAGAGTAAGCTAAAAAAATAAAAATATAAAAATTAAAAATCTCAATAAAATAAATCCAAACCGATAAATTGAACAAAATAAAAAAATATTTTTATTCGACACTATTTGATTTAACTCTTACTTTCATTGGACTTTATTAATTAATTTAATTTTTTAATTAATTAAATTTGATTTAAAATCAAATCGACAGAATATATGCTCTATCAAAATTAATCAAAATAATAAAACAAATTCAGCTAATTTGTAATATCAATTATTTTCTAATGTGAATTTAATTCAATTCGATTGTTAAATATTATTTAGAGGAACCCATGGGTCAAATTACTGTTCTTTAGATAATTACGTGAATTATTTATCTAATTTTTTTTTCTTTCCTTCCCTATCCTAACCCTTCTATAATTAACCTTCTATAATGTCTTCCAAATTTAATGTTGTGCTGAATTCAATTGGTATAAACTTTTAAAATCAATTGTTTCATTTCATTTTACATGAGTCTGCTTGGAAATTAAATTTTTACAAGAATTTAATTTAATTAATTTTTTTTAATTCTTAAGTTTAAAAATTTAATAGTGAAAAAAATTCAATTATTTTAACTTAAATAAAAAATTTATTTTTAATAAAATAAAAATTATTTCAAAAATAATATAATTATATGAGAATACATTTAATTTTTTTTTAACAAAATGATTTTTTTTCAAAAGGAATAATCTTAACATACTCAATATATTGGCAAATATTAATATATAACACTATAAAACTGAGTATTTTAAAAACAGTAGTTTTGAAATTGATTTAGAGGATATGCAATTACAAATTTAGCTTTGGCCACATGATTTATAATATATAACATACCCATAATTTTTTATAATAATTATAATATTAAAAATTTTAATAATTTATAATTATTAATTTATCTTTTTATTATAATTTTTTACTTAACAAGTAATTTTAAATTAAATAAATTTTTATTTATAAATAAATTGGTAGCGCTGTCACCCAACTAAGATCATGAATAAGTTGCTGCATTAGATTCTATTTAATTTGTGTTTACAAATTATTGTTTAAAAAAAGTTCACATTTTTGTGTTTGAATGTTTAAAAAAATTATTAAAATTTCCTTTGTTTCACAAAAAATTACTTGTATATGAATTTTTTTAAAAAATATTTTTTTATTATTTACTTATAATATTAAATTAATACTATGTGCTTATTTTATGTCGCGACCCAACCTATGGGCCGGACCGGCACTAGGACCTGGGCCAGCCTAAAGCCCCTGAGGCCCGTAGTAAGCCTAACTATTACTCAACCCAATTCTAAGGCCCATTTGGTCCCAATTTCAAGAATTCAACCGGACAGAGTCTTGCCATAAAATTGATCTTTCAACGGAAAATTTTTTACTCACCCGACCTGTAAACATAATATATAATCAATTGGGGAGCTCAGCTCACCCTCCACATACTCAAATGTCATAAAAATAAATGGGAGCTCAGCTCCCTCATCCAGTCCAACATGGTAATTATATTACAGACCCAAATCAAATGAATATTTCTAACACATGCGGAAATTCTAGGAGTTAACAGAATTACACAAACATTAATAAACAACCTGCGAAGAAGAAAAGCAGGTTAACCACAACAATAATCCTCCTGTAGCCTGGAAAAATAATGAACAGGAGTGAGCGTTCGACTCAGAGAGTAAAATATCAATTTTAATCATAATCTCTATAGCTATCTAAAACTAATGCACCCTGTAGAGTGAAATGCAACATCATCAATATTTTCACATCATAACAGCAAAAAGGTAATTTGGAGTACTCACACACCCGGTAATGTCAAACCATAAATATATGGGAGCTGATCCCCTATACAGCTCTTTTAATCCAACCTGTGCCAGTGAAGAACTCAAGCCGGACTTTTGTTTAATAAACCAAATCAGGGTCCCAGCGAAGAACTCAAGCCGTGTCTACTCGTCCTGTCCATAGCCAACACCATACCACACGCACGCCAACTCATGCACACCGCTCCAAATTACCACAACAATATCCACGGCACTTTAATAGTTGTGAATGCAACATAAAACATGCCTAGAGTTTAACTATATAGATACATATTTATAAGTGATGCATGGGCATGTTTGAATATATAATAATATCGAAATTATAATTAAAATTAATATTTTACTCACAGACTTAACCGCAGTCACTGTGGCGGCTGGGCAGAGGAAAAAGGCTGTCTTGGCTCATCTGATAATTTTTATTATAATTATTTAGTACATTTGACTCAATACAAACTAAGAAAAGACAAAAAATGTCCTAAGTCGTGCCGAAAATCCGACAGAGTCTCCCCTACACCTAGGACCTACCCAACCTGCAAAAGGGCTAAAACACACTTCTATGTTCGCAAACCATACATCCACAACTCAATCACATCACACAGCCCCTCCTGGGCCCATCCAAACAGTCATCAATCACAATATGTAAAATTACAGTTTAGTTCTTATAATTGACCCTTTTTGTAAAAACTACTAAAATAAGCTCTAAAAATTTTAAAACTTTGCCCCGCGGTCCTTAGCAATATTACTAAGCTAATGCAAAAAGAATCAATTAAGTACTCAGACAATTTGGTTTGGATGCTTTCCGATCTCATCAAGAAATTGAACATAAAATACTTTAATTCATTTCAAAATAAAAATGTACAAGTCATTCGGCATGAGAGTCTCCCCCAACCTGCTCCTTATAATATATGCTAACTTTTAATTTCTAGGTGAAGATTTTAATTTATGAACTTATTTACAAACTTATTATTTTTTTAAAAAAAATTTTATGTGCTTTATATAATGTGTAATTTTTAAAATTTATAGTATGCTAAAAAATAAAAAATAAAAATCTCAATAAAATAGATCCGAATTGATAAACCGAACAAAGCAAAAAAATTTTATTCAACACTGTTTGATTGAACTCTTACTTCTATTTGAATTTATTTATTAATTTAATTTTTTAATTAATTAAATTTGATTCAAAATCAAATCGACGAAATGCATGCTCTATCAAAATTAATCAAAAAAATAAAATAAATTCAGCTAATTTGTAATATCAATTATTTTCTAATGTGAATTTAATTTAATTCAATTGTTTAATATTATTTAGAGGAACCCACACATATGGGTCAAATCACCGTTCTTTCGATAATTACGTGAATTATTTATCTTTTTTTTTCTTCTTTCCTTTCCTATCCTAACCCGGAATTTACTGTAAGTCAACTAACAACATATGTAGAAGATGAACATAAAAAATAAAAATAGTGAAATTCTTAAAGGTATTAGAAAATGTTCATATTCATATAATTAATGAGTTTTTCCCAATCAAAATAAAGTCATTTTGAAAATTATATGATTTTAAATTTAAATATTAATTAAAATTAAATAAAATAAAAAAAGAAAAAAAGTTATAGGTAGTTTAGAGTTTTATAATTACATTAAGGGAGACAAAAGAATTAAGCAAGAAAAATAAAATATTAATTGAAAAGTTTGCTGGCTCCATAATTTGCACAATAGATGATTAACCTTCTATAATGTCTTCCTAATTTAGTGTTGTGCTAAATTCAATTGGTACAAACTTTTAAAATCAATTGTTTCATTTCATTTTACATAAAACTGTTTGGAAATTAAATTTTTGTAAGAATTTAATTTATTATTATTTTTAATTCCTAAATTTGAAATTTTAATAGTGAGAAGAATTCAATTATTTTAATTTAAATAAAAAATTATTTAAAAAAATAAAAATTATGTCAAAAATAATATAATTATATAAGAATTCATTTAATTTTTTTTTTACAAATGATTTTTTTTCTCAAAAGGAATAATCTTACCATGCTCAATATATTGGCAAATATTAATATATAACACTATACAACTGAGTAATTTAAAAACAGTAGTTTTGAAATTGATTTAGAGATATGCAATTACAAATTTAGCTTTTGCCACATGATTTATAACATATAAAACACCCATAATTTTTTGCAATAATTAAAATATTAAAAATTTTAATAATTTATAATTATTAATTTATCTTTTTATTATAATTTTTTACTTAACAAGTAATTTTAAATTAAATAAATTTTTATTTATAAATAAATTGGTAGCGCTGTCACCCAACTAAGATCAGCCCATCATGAATAAGTTCTTGCATTAGATTCTATTTAATTTGTTTTTAGAATATATTGGTTAAAAAAATTTCACATTTTTGTGTTTAATGTCTAAAAAACATATTAAGATTTCATTTATTTCATGAAAAATAATTTATATATAAAAAATATTTTTTTAAAAAAATATTTTTTATTATTTAGTTACAATATTAAATTAATACTATGTGTTTATTTTATATATATGTGCGTTTTTATATTTTAATAAAATCATCAAAATTATTTTTCTGAGGACTTTAAATGTAAAAAATATTTTCTAAGAAAAATTTTATGTGAAATAAATGGAGTTTAAGGGAAAATATTTTTTAATAAAAAAATAAATTAATTTGCAAAAAAATACAGCCTATTCATTTTTTTTTAGAAATAAGAAGCACATTATATTTTTTTAAAATTTAACTTTTTTTTATCAAGTATCACCGATTACAATATAAAAATAAAAAAAATAGAAAAAAAGGAAGAATAATAGAATAATATGATTGGATATTGGATAACCAATACCATTCATTTAAGTTGAATTTTATAAGGACAAACTATTTTAAAGTTTATCATTGAAATAAAGTATTTAAATTTATTTAGGACTAAAAAACTTGATGCATTAAAAAATAAAAAAAAAGTAATTTTTATTAGAGTAAATTACATTCGGTAATTGATATTATTATTATAATAAAAGATTACATTTAATTAGCTATTAAAATTTATATATTATAATAAGTTATATCATATTAAAAAATTAATTAAAAAATTATATTTTCAAAAAATTAAATAATAAGTACGTATAATAAATGTAAATAATGTGTGACACATATTTAAAATAAATTAATGAAAATAATATTATGTTTAAATTTTTAATTATTTTCTCCACTCAAATTTTTTTTTAATATATGACAATAATAATAAATTCAAAAAGATTATTTTATATTTTTATTTAACTTAAAAGAATTTTAAAATTTTTAACTGTCGTCAAATATCTAAATTTACTTTAATTATACTTAATAGCGAAAATTTACTCTATAGTGAATGAGCAACAAAAAAAGTAACTAAGGAATAATGATTTAAGAACAAAGTTCAAAGCACAGGCCAATACAAGTGAAGGAAAGTGTTGGTGGACCTAATGAAGAATTTTCTTTTTCTACTTTCCTTCTCTACTTGTCTTTCTTCTCAAATATCAAAAAAGAGAGAATGGAATTTTGTAAAAATTTTTCTTCCTATATATTCTTTGCTTCCATACACTGGCAGATATAATATTGGACTAAAAGCTTACACAAGAACAAAGTAAGGGATCTGCTTTTCTTAATCAGCTTGTGGCTATTGTCGCTCATGGAAGAAACGTAAGTTGGCCAGAAGTTGATTACTCCCTTATACTTCAATCTTAACAGCATATAAGCAAAGTGAAAGCATATTTATGTTTTTCCATTAGAAAAGAGAAAGCATATAATATTCCAAAGTTCACCCACAAATCAAGATAGCGCACTAATGATTGTGGACAATTGAACAAGCTTTATTTTATTCCAATGTCTATTCCCCCACCTTGAAGAAAAGTTGCATGAATGTAGACACCGTATTTTGGCCAATCTTCGAAGGCAATGACCTTTTAAAATTGAAACTTTACTATCCGCTCTCAACCGATGTCCCCAATCACAGGTAGCTTTTCCGAACTTACCGATTGCTCGTCCCTAGAACAAATCGATCTCACGCTCAAGTTAAATTGTTTTCCGATCTCTTGGACTTTGTCAGATGAGTTCGAGTCAATATCGGGTCTCCGGACCATTCAATCTTGCCTAATGATGTTCTCCGATCTCTCTGTGTACAAATATCGCAGAACTTCATTTTACTAATGTTGTGATCGTGCTTCTCGCTTGAATGCCCCAAATATTCCTCAAAATAAAGTTAAGGTTTTTATTCGGTCTAATAATGGTTCCGACCTTAAAAGTTTAAGCCAGTGTCAAATATTTGCAATTCTAATATTCTAAAATTCCGTTCGGTATTTGGTCATGGCTCTGTCCGATCTCATGTTCGTGTGTAATGTTTTTCCGATCTCTTATCTTTTGATTAATAGTCGCTCTCAGGTTTAATGTTCAACTATATTCAATCAATTAAGTACTCAGACAATTTGGTTTGGATGCTTTCCGATCTGATCAAGAAATTGAACATAAAATACTTTAATTCATTTCAAAATAAAAATGTACAAGTCATTCGGCATGAGGGTCTCCCCCAACCTGCTCTCTGGGTACATTGTCAGTTCTATCATCCTCTCTCTCTCTCTCTCTCTCTCTCTCTCTCAGGCTTCTCCTCGCTCTCCTCTTCACCTCTAGGGACAAGATCCACCATCCAGGAGAAGTCTTCCTCAGGATAGCGCCTTACAAGCTCGGCCAGAAGATCGCCATGAGCATTCACATAAGCACCAGCTTTTCTCGTCACAGCCTCTTCTTCTTTCACTCTGATCTCCTCGGTAAGGCGAGTGACATTGGTAGTTCGGCTCATTCAGCATGAGGGTCTCCCCCAACCTGCTCTCCAGGTACATTGTCAGTTCTATCATCCTCTCTCTCTCTCTCTCTGTCAGGCTTCTCCTAGCTCTCCTCTTCACCTCTAGGGACAAGATCCACCATCCAGGAGAAGTCTTCCTCATGATAGTGCCTTACAAGCTCAGCCAGAAGATCGCCATGAGCATTCACATAAGCACCAGCTTTCCTCGTCACAGCCTCTTCTTCTTTCACTCTGATCTCCTTGGTAAGGCGAGTGACATTGGTAGTTCGGCAGGCCCGAGCTTGTTCGAGTTCCCACTCCAGTTTAGCTATCCTATCCTCATAAGATTTTGTCCGACCCTCAATCTCGGCGATGTAGTCCTGAGCAGACGAAAGTTAGGTTTTGGCGGAAGCAACATCCTGGACCGCCTTCAGAATTTCTTGTCTCAAGAGATGAGCCTTTTCTCTGATCATATGTTGATTCACAAGGCTCTCTATGCTCAAGCTCATCGTTTGAGCCAGGAGGTCATTAATGCTATTCGGAGTTAGCCTATTCTAGTCGTTCTGAAAGCAGATGGTGGCGCCCAAAACCTTGGCCAGGCCAGGATTCCCCCGAACCGAGCGATTCTTCTCTAGTGAGTGGATGAGGACCTAGGCACCACGAGAGAGGGTCCTCATAGCGGGTTGGGAAGACCCTCCTTCCGTACTTGAAGAAACCGGTGGAGGTGGCGGTTCATCTTGTCGAGGAGGGGAAGGAGCGATCTCTATCTCTGGGGTCGGCTGTCTCGAAGGTCGGGACGAAGAGGGCACTTCTACTGAGTCTCACCCTGGCGTCTGGGATACAGCAGCAATCTTCATTTCTCGCACTTTCCAAGCGACCTCCCTTTTTCGCTTGCGGCTCTCCTTCACGCCCTCGCCTCCAGCCATACTTGCACAGAAAACAAGTTAGTGAGATCACCTAAGTCAGGAGACTAAAGATTTAGGTTATACCGATCCCGGGTCCAAGGTCCGAGAGCTGCAGCTCATAATCTTCATGGGCGATCATCTGCATTAGCCACCACTTCAGTTTGGCCATAACTGCATCTAGACATGAATACTTGTGAGTAGCCGCCTAATCCTTCAATTCCTTTACCATGACGTCCTCATCTCTATTTAGGGCGATCTTCTTTGGAACTGAAGGGACCAGGTACTTCTAATTGCGCGGGATACCCTCAAAGCCATTTGGGATCTTACTCCTCAATATGAAGAACCGGTTCTTCCAATTCTTCAATGAAGAAGGAAGATCGGTAAAAAGCCCACAGTGCGGCTTGGCTTGGAAAAACCAATACTCGTAGTCCTTTCGCCAAGTAAGCCTATGCAACTCAGCAAAAACCTTTGCTGTAGGCTCAAGCTTTTTAGCTCGGCATAAGCCTCTGAAAGCCATCAGAGTCCGCCAAGAATTCGGGTGCACTTGGGCTACGCATACATGATGGAACTTCAGAACGGCTCTAAAGAATTCGTCAAGGGGGGAATCGAAGCCCGACCTTCAATTGTTCTTCATATACCATAATCATATCATTTTCTTCAAAGAAATGATCAGCTCGGAGATCGCCATGACATCTGATAAGCTCGAAGGAGTCAGTCCGAAAGTTGTATTCTTGACTAAAGGACTGCAGATCGATTTCCTTAAGGACCGACGGCAACTCATCCACGGGTAAGTTTTCTTTCCCTGAAGAAGATGCTTGTTTTGATTGAGCCGCCCAACCGTGGGCTGAGATAGAGATTGTAGAAGGTTCGGGTCACCCACTTGGCCTGACCACCTCAACTTCATCCGATGTCCATGAGATATGAATAGAGGGAGGACTAACAGCTCTCTGACAGTTGATACCGCTCATTTTCAGAAAATAAAAGAGAAAATTAACCGATAAAAGATCAAAACCCTTACCGGAGTGTGAATCGGTGTTGGAAAACTTTAGAAAGCGAGAGGAAGTGTTGAAATTGCGAGGGGAAGGTTTGAAAATGACATAAGGAAACAAATGATTAACCTTTTCCCTATTTATACCCGTCTAAGCATTAAATGCTCACGAAGTCCCAAGTGACGCATCGGTTAGCAGAACCGGGCCACTTCCTTGACACGTTGCAAGAAGGTTTCAGAAACATAATAAAAAATCAGATAAATGAGATCGGTCAACTAAGGTCACTGGGTTAAACAAATTTCCAAACCCACAGGTCAGTGAATGGCGATTCGTTTAGGGATCAGATCGGGTACACTTATCAAAGATCAGAAAAATAACCAATGCAATAACAAAACAAAAACGTTCAAATAAAAATTTCATTTTATTTCCATGTGAAAACCCATATACATTTATTATTATTTATTATTTTATTTTAATTAGCTAACAATAATTTAATATATTTATAAAAAATATATATATATATATATATATTTTATTAGATGGTCTGCTTATTTATTTTTAGATATATATATTATTTTTGAAATTAAATAAATATCTGCAATCTGAACAACCCAGTTCAATAATAACTCTTAGCCCATTCTACACCTAATAGAACTCTTGAAATATATATATACCTTAATAATCCCTTCTGCTAAACTTTGCTCTCAAAATCTATTTGTCACCTCCTTTTTCTATCAAATACTCTCAATAGAGAAACCCTAAATTTTTACTTCTCTATTCATCACATTCGATTCTGTTTTTAAGGTAATAATTCTCTTTCCTTATTCAATAATCGATGAATTTAATTTAATTTTATTTTCTTGATCTGTTACAACTACTCTAAAAATTTATTTTCGATCATTGGTATTAAATTGGATTGATCATAATTACTGTGAAACGATAACTTTAAATTTAGATTATATATATATATATATATATACAATCGGAAGCAATTGGAAGCGTCCCCATGTCCTTGAATCCCTTGTTATATTTGTTGGCATGCGTCAGTTCTCATTTTTATATATATATAATCGGAAGCAATTGGAAGCGTCCCCATGTCCTTGAATCCCTTGTTATATTTGTTGGCATGCGTCAGTTCTCGTTTATATATATATATATATATATATATATATATATATATATATATATATATATATATATATATATATAAAAGTTATTTTGTTTTATTATTATTTAATATTTTTCTTTTATATTTTGAGTATGTAGGAGATTCAAATATTCATTCTGTCAGCTGAAATTGTCTCTCTTTTATTGAATCTAGCTATTATTTTGGAGGTTCCAGGTGAGTGGTAATTATAGTACGTGGCACCGTTTTTGTCCCTTTAAAAATTTCTTAGCATTAAGTTTGTTATTAAATGAAATTTTAAATCAATATTTTAACAATGATTTTATATGTGATTTTCTAGAGTTTTATTTTATTATTGAATTTTATCTCGATTTTGATTAAATAATTGATTTTGTCAACTATCTCTGCATTAGACCCATTAGGATTCTCGGGAATGTGCCTTTAATGTATTTATATTGATTGATATTTGACTATAAAATTTACCGATGTGTTACTGAATTAATTTAAGATTGATTTGATTTTATTGAAATGATTTGAGATTGATTTGATTTTATTGACTCTCTGAAACTATTGAAATACGCTATTGGAATTGTACTATCAGTTATTATTTGCTATTTGAAATTTTTTATTGATTTTGATTGATTTGTACAAATTGATTTTTGTTTTGAATTGGTACCTGTGCCCAGTATCTGTTTCTGTTATCTGGCCCCGCCGTGTGGACTATCACGGTATTAGGTTGCATTATCGAGTCATGCATCATTGCAGTTTATGGCTTGCATTAGTATCATATGCATTGATATCTGTGAAGGAGGAGGAAGGTATTCGATATCCGTAGCGCTTACCATCCGCCTTTGGTGATGTGGGTATCATCACCTGGTGCATCGTAATTACAAAAAAAGTTTATTGAATGAAATTAATATATATAGATGATTTACGAAATAATTTTATTAATGATTTTGACAGCAAGAGCATGATTTTATTCAATAGAAAATAATTGAGAAATAAATCAAGCGTCCGCCTGCCTTATTCCGTTGTGTGCTATAATTATCATTCATCGAGCATCTAGCTCAAACCACGTTTCTCTCATATCTGCTTTGCATCGTGAGAATTCTGCAGCTGATCCAAATATTCAGTCCATTTTCTGGAGAGGGACAACTTTGATTTATTCTCATGGTATGCCCGAATTCATGTTTTCTCGGGCTAATAATTAGTTTAGTTTATTGAACAGTTTAAGTTTTTATTAAAATCTGTAGAGACTCCGCAGTTTACCTATGGGATATTTGTAACGTTTATTCAGCATTTTGTTTATTTGGATTTTGTCTATTTTTTAGATTAGTAAGTGACAATATATTTATTCAAGATACTCTGATAAGGCTTGCATGATTTAAGAATACTTAAATTATGCGCCGGTCACGGTTCAGAATTTTGGGTCGTGACAAAGTTGGTATCAGAGCTCGGTTAAGGTCTAGTAAACTTGCGGAGCATAGGATCCTTAACGTCTTTTCAGTTTATCATTGCTTCAGATATCTGCGTCCTTCGTACTTTTTCACCTGTCTTAATTTGGCTCACATTTTCAAATTTAATACTTGTTTATTAAAATGAATAAGTGCCTGAGTCTGTTAAACGTAAGAGGAGAGCTTGGGTCAAGGGTCTTAATGGTGTAAACCTTGATCCAACAAGGGAGGTACCCCCTAAAACTATTAATCAGACATCTGAACAGACGCTTATGGCTAAGACTGGGGCACAACCATTCCTTTGTTTCCCCATACTTTTCCATGATATTTAGTACACCACCTAATTTGTTAGAGTATCCTTTATCTGTATCAACACCTATGAGGAACACAATAGACACTAATATGGTGTATAGGGGATGTATAGTTCACATTGGAGATAGAGAATTAGCTACAGTTCTTGTTTCTTTAGATATATTTGAGTTTTATGTGATTTTAGGCATGGATTGGTTAGCCACTGATCACATTTCATGGGATTGTCATAGTAAAGTTGTACTCTTTAAAATTCCTGGGGAGGCAGAATTTCAATTTCAGGGAGATCGCAGTATAGCCTCTAGTAATCTTATCTCTGTAGTGAGTGCTAGACGATTATTGCGAAAGAGGTGTAAAGGGTATCTAGCTTATGTTAGAGATGTTCAGGTAGAAGGTGTAGGTTTGGAGAATGTTGCAGTGGTTAAGGAGTTTCCTGATGTGTTTCCAGAAGATTTATCAGGTTTACCCCCGGAGCGAGAGGTAGAGTTTGGTATAGACTTAGTTCCTGGAACTGAGCCCATATCTATGACACCTTATCGTATGGCACCAACAGAACTTAAGGAGTTGAAGGAGCAACTACAGGACCTACTAGATAAGGGGTTTATTCGCCCTTGTGTTTCTCCATGGGGTGTTCCTGTGTTATTTGTACGAAAGAAGGATGGGTCTTTGAGAATGTGCATTGATTATAGGCAATTGAATAAGGTAACTGTGCGTAATAAGTATCCTCTTCCACACATAGATGACCTGTTTGACCAACTTCAAGGTGCAAAGTATTTTTCCAAGATTGATCTTCGATCTGGGTATCATCAATTGAGGGTCAAGAAAGAAGACATACTCAAGACGGCCTTTAGGACTAGGTATGGACACTATGAATTTCTTGTAATGTCTTTTGGTCTTACCAATGCTCCGGCTGCTTTTATGGATCTCATGAATAGAGTTTTCAAGCCTTTCTTAGATCAATTTGTTATAGTATTCATCAATGACATTCTAGTGTACTCAAAGAGTAAAGAGGAGCATGAGCAACATTTGAGAATTGTCCTTCAGACCTTACGGGAACATAAGCTATATGCCAAGTTCTCAAAATGTGAGTTCTGGTTAGATAGTGTGGCTTTCCTAGGCCATACAATATCTAAGGATGGGGTGTGCATTGATAAGAAGAAAGTTGAGGTAGTGCTTCATTGGCCCAGACCCACAACTGTGTCAGATATTCGTAGTTTCTTGGGTTTAGCAGGGTATTATAGATGGTTTGTTCAAGACTTCTCTCGTATTGTAGCACCTTTAACTAAGTTGACATAGAAGAATGTGAAATTTCAGTGGTCTGAGGCTTGTGAAAAAAGTTTTCAAGAGCTTAAGACTCGTTTAACTACAGTACCAGTGTTAGCCCTTTCGTCTGGATCAGGGGGCTATGTAGTGTATTGTGATGCTTCTAGGATTGGTTTAGGATGTGTTTTTATGCAGCATGGACATGTTATTGCATATGCTTCTCGTCAGTTGAAAAGGCACGAGCAGAATTATCCAACTCATGATTTGGAAATGGCTGCAGTAATTTTTGCTTTGAAAATCTGGAGGCACTATCTGTATGGTGAGACTTGTGAAATCTTCACTGACCACAAAAGTCTCAAATACATCTTTGACCAACGTGATCTTAATCTTAGGCAAAGAAGATGGGCAGAATTGCTGAAGGATTATGATTGCAACATACAGTATCATCCTGGAAAAGCTAATGTAGTGGCTGATGCTCTAAGCAGGAAGTCTTCTAGTAGTTTAGCCCATATATCTACCAAGATGAGGCCTCTGATTGGTGAATTACATGAGTTGCTAGATCAGGGAGTAGAGTTTGAAATCATAGCTGGATCATTCTTAGCACATTTTCGAGTTAGGCCTATCTTGATTGATCGAATTAAGGCTGCTCAAAAGAAGGATTCTCAGCTGTGTGAGATTATAGATAATATTCATAAAGGCCAAGCTCAAGGATTCATGTTGAATGATGATGGAGTTCTTCGTTATGGCACTAGACTTTGTGTCCCCAATGTTGATAAGTTGAGAAGAGAAATCATGGAGGAGGCACACCATTCTGCTTACACAGTACACCCAGGTCCAACTAAGATGTACCGTGATTTGAGGGAGCATTATTGGTGGGGTGGCATGAAGAGGGATATTGCAGACTTTGTTGCTAAATGTTTGACTTGTCAGTAAGTTAAGGCAGAACATCAGAGACCATCTGGGTTACTTCAGCCATTGCCTATTCCCGAGTGGAAGTGGGAGCATATTGCCATGGACTTTGTTGTGGGTTTACCTAGTACACGAGGTGGTTACAATGCAATATGGGTGATAGTGGACAGATTGACAAAATCTGCTCATTTCCTTCCTGTGAAGACTACATATGACTTTGCTAAACTTGCACAGTTGTATATAAACAAGATTGTTAGTCTTCATGGAGTTCTAGTTTCCATTATCTCTGATCGTGGTACTCAGTTTACTTCTCGATTTTGGAAGAAATTCCAAGAAGCTTTAGGAACACGAGTAGACTTTAGTACTGCTTTTCACCCTCAGACGGATGGACAGTCAGAAAGGACCATACAGATATTAGAGGACATGCTTCGTGCATGCGTTATGGATTTTGGTGGCGGTTGGGATCATCATTTGCCTTTAGTGGAGTTTGCTTATAATAACAGTTATCAGGCAAGTATAGAGATGGCTCCATATGAGGCATTATATGGTCGAAAGTGTAGGTCACCAGTTTGTTGGGAGGAAGTTGGAGAAAGAAGGCATACTGGACCAGAGTTGATACAATTAACTTCAGAGAAGGTTCGACTAATTCGTGATCGACTTTTGACTGCTCAAAGTCGACAGAGAAGTTATGCTGATCCTAAGCGTAAAGATGTAGAATTTATGATTGGTGATCATGTATTTCTGAGAGTTTCCCCTATGAAAGGAATCATGAGGTTTGGGAAGAAAGGGAAGCTTAGCCCTCGTTTTGTTGGTCCATTTGAAATTTTGG
The DNA here is from genome assembly GCF_030052815.1 of Hevea brasiliensis. NCBI lineage: Eukaryota > Viridiplantae > Streptophyta > Magnoliopsida > Malpighiales > Euphorbiaceae > Hevea > Hevea brasiliensis. The sequence continues at coordinate 89,990,662 of NC_079506.1, forward strand.
AGAGAATTGGAGCAGTTGCTTACCGTTTAGCCCTTCCACCTGGTTTTGCACATGTACATCCAAATTTTCCATATTTCTATGCTTAGGAAGTATGTACCAGATCTATCTCATGTTTTACAACCTCAAACCATGCAATTTAGGGATGATATGTCATATGAGGAACAACCAGTAAAGATTTTAGATCGACAAATTAGGAAACTCCGATCTAAGGAAGTGGCTTTGGTCAAAGTCTTGTGGCATAATCACTCAAGTAGTGAGGCCACATGGGAGGCAGAATCTGAAATGCGAGCCAAATATCCTCACTTATTTGATTCTTCAGGTTAGAATTTTGTCTATTCAAATTCGGGGACCGAATTTTTTTTTAGGGGGAAAGTATGTGAAAACCCATATACATTTATTATTATTTATTATTTTATTTTAATTAGCTAACAATAATTTAATATATTTATAAAATATATATATATATATATATTTTATTAGATGGTCTGCTTATTTATTTTTAGATATATATATTATTTTTGAAATTAAATATATATCTGCAATCTGAACAACCCAGTTCAATAATAACTCTTAGCCCATTCTACACCTAATAGAACTCTTGAAATATATATATACCTTAATAATCCCTTCTGCTAAACTTTGCTCTCAAAATCTATTTGTCACCTCCTTTTTCTATCAAATACTCTCAACAGAGAAACCCTAAATTTTTACTTCTCTATTCATCACATTCGATTCTGTTTTTAAGGTAAGAATTCTCTTTCCTTATTCAATAATCGGTGAATTTAATTTTATTTTATTTTCTTGATCTGTTACAACTACTCTAAAAATTTATTTTCGATCATTGGTATTAAATTGGATTGATCATAATTACTGTTAAACGATAACTTTAAATTTAGATTATATATATATATATACAATCGGAAGCAATTGGAAGCGTCCCCATGTCCTTGAATACCTTGTTATATTTGTTGGCATGCGTCAGTTCTCGTTTTTATATATATATAATCGGAAGCAATTGGAAGCGTCCCCATGTCCTTGAATCCCTTGTTATATTTGTTGGCATGCGTCAGTTCTCGTTTATATATATATATATATATATATATATATAAGTTATTTTGTTTTATTATTATTTAATATTTTTCTTTTATATTTTGAGTATGTAGGAGATTCAAATATTCATTCTGTCAGCTGAAATTGTCTCTCTTTTATTGAATCTAGCTATTATTTTGGAGGTTCCAGGTGAGTGGTAATTATAGTACGTGGCACCGTTTTTGTCCCTTTAAAAATTTCTTAGCATTAAGTTTGTTATTAAATGAAATTTTAAATCAATATTTTAACAATAATTTTATATGTGATTTTCTAGAGTTTTATTTTATTATTGAATTTTATCTCGATTTTGATTAAATAATTGATTTTGTCAACTATCTCTGTATTAAACCCATTAGGATTCTGGGAACAGGCCTTTAATGTATTTATATTGATTGATATTTGACTATAAAATTTACCGATGTGTTACTGAATTAATTTAAGATTGATTTGATTTTATTGAAATGATTTGAGATTGATTTGATTTTATTGACTCTCTGAAACTATTGAAATACGCTATTGAAATTGTACTATCAGTTATTATTTGCTATCTGAAATTTTTTATTGATTTTGATTGATTTGTACAAATTGATTTTTGTTTTGAATTGGTACCTGTGCTCAGTATCTGTTTCTGTTATCTGGCCCCGCCGTGTGGACTATCACGGTATTAGGTTGCATTATCGAGTCATGCATCATTGCAGTTTATGGCTTGCATTAGTATCATATGCATTGATATCTGTGAAGGAGGAGGAAGGTATTCGATATCCGTAGCGCTACCATCCGCCTTTGGTGATGTGGGGTATCATCACCCGTGTAATCGTAACTACAAAAAAATTTTATTGAATGAATTAATTTTATATATATGTTTTACGAAATTATTTTATTAATGATTTTGACAGCATGAGCATGATTTTATTGAATAGAAATTTATTGTGAAATTAATCAAGCGTCTGCCTGTTCCTATTCCGTTGTGTGCTATAATTATCATTCACTGAGCATCTAGCTCAAACCACGTTTTCTCTGCATTATCTGCTTTGCATCGTGAGAATTCTGGTGATCCAAATATTCAGTCCATTTTCTGGAGAGGGACAACTTTGATTTATTCTCATGGTATGCCCGAATTCATGTTTTCTCGGGCTAATAATTAGTTTAGTTTATTGAACAGTTTAAGTTTTTATTAAAATCTGTAGAGACTCCGCAGTTTACCTATGGGATATTTATAACGTTTATTCAGCATTTTGTTTATTTGGATTTTGTCTATTTTTTAGATTAGTAAGTGACAATATATTTATTCAAGATACTCTGATAAGGCTTGCATGATTTAAGAATACTTAAATTATGCGCCGGTCACGGTTCAGAATTTTGGGTCGTGACATTCCAAAAGATCATATTACATCATTTGGGTGATTCGAGATCGGCATGGCCGTCACTTTCAACTTTGATTGGTAAATTAGTCCGGTTCCCTCGCTGTCATTAGATGACGTTTTCATAGCTCTCCGATCGCCGGGGACAGGACAATCATTCTGAAACAATGCACGAAAAATTCTCAATCTCGAGCAATTTTCAAAGGAATTAATCACTAGTCAGTATTCACAACATCCTCCAAAAATGCTTGTTCACTTACCTTGGAACCATCTTGCGTGGCACCTTTTGGCTTAGAATCTTTCCGGGTTTTCTTAGTTTTCTTCTTCTTCTTCTTCTTCTTCTTCTTTTGATTCGAAGACAGTACCGCTAGGACAAAAGGAATCAACGAAGTCCCTTCTCAATCTTCCGGCTCGCAGAAACATCTGAAGTTGATCCAAAAAAAGGAATCAACTAAAGCTAGAATTAGCGAAAAGGTGAAGGAAAAAAGGGTCGAAAAGGTGAATGAAAAAAAGGGTCCATGAGGAAAAGAAAGAAGGGGCCACCATTGGATCTGTCGACAAAGAAGAGGGACTCAGTAGCATTGGAGTGGTCCCCTGAAATGCAGTGTAAATATGGTTTTTATTTTAATTAACTTTGTTAATTTTTAATATTTTTGAGTCATTTATATTTAATTTTTATTTTTATTAGGAATCGTTTTAATGTTTTTGTTTTAGGTTTGATTTTATTGATTTTTATTTTTTAGGTGAAAAATGGCCAAAAGAAAATTTTGCAAAGAGATAATTAAGATCAATTGAGAGTTTCTAAAGTTAAATTTTCATGTCTAAGATGTAAAAGAGGACTCAATTCATACTCCGGGTGCGGTTGATTAAAGAAAAATGAAGGAAAAGCTTGATTTTGGTGTCATACGATAATTCACAATGTGGGCATGAAACAGCAAAACAAGCATGGCTAGGCTTGAATTATGGGATTCAGCCATAATGAACTTGAACGCGTGGAGAGGAGATCAACCGTTTTTGGTAGAGTTTTCCAACAGCTTTACACACTTTTCTTCACCCAAAAATCTATAATAAAAATCTAATTCATTTATAATAAAAATCTAAAATCAAAGTTTAGATTCGATTTATTATGAACTCAAGGTAAAAATATGTAGAACTCATATATTTTAATAGATAGATCCGATCATAGATTAGTTTAGAAAAAAAAATTTATTTATGATATTTAAATATAATTATTAATTATAGTTTAACATAAATTAAAATATATGTTTTATTTATTAATTTAAATTATTTCGCTTATGTAAATAATTATAAATTTTATATTACACTATTGTAAAATTAGTATCATACACAAATAACGGTGTCATTGTCTTCTTCAAATACAGATTTTTTTTCTAGTGATCAGTTCTTGAAAGCACCACACAAATGAATAGACATCCAACTCATCAGAAACTTTCCCAGGATCTTCTGAATCCAAAGAGCTGCAGTTGGAAGCACGCAATGAAAAATATTAGCTTAAGAAGCCCAAGATTTGAGTTTTCTTTGTTTTTCATTGCATTCTATTTTACTTTTTACCTTTCCACATGTAAACCATAATTGCCTAAAAGGATATACCATAATATCAATATAATTGAGTGACTGAATAGAAATTGTATCTTACAAAGTTCCTGCAATTGATTTAGAAAGGCGAGTAACTTTATCTGAAAAAATAGAGCAATTTCAAAATCAGTAAACTGGAAAAAATGATCTAAATACATTGGTAGATTTATTATATATTATTTAATATCAAAGACAAACAAATATAATAAAATTATCTTATTAATTACATCCAATTATGAAATTGATGGGTTCACACTGTTCCATTATGTGACTTTAATCATACAAATAAAAATTTTATTTTTCATCACTAATAAACTTCAGTTCAAATGGTATTAGAGTCGCTCTTAGTATTATGCTGTCTCAAGTTTAAATTTCAATCGGATATATATATATATATATATATATATATATACTTTTATCCTTCAGATCGTTCAAAATTATTATCAAGAATAAAGTTATCTAGCTTAACATCTCAGTGTATGATTTTGGTATCACCTAAAAGATACATATATAGTTAAAGTAGAGAAATTTAAAAGAAAATAGATTAATAACACTAAAAAAAATGAAAAGAAAAAAGAAAATTGATCGAGCTTCAATGGCTAAAATGGTTAGTATTAGCGAATACTAAATTGATTACTTACAATGTTCATGTAGATATTCCAATCCTTTTGCAGAACCTATGGCAGTTTTCATTCTTTTTTTGGCAAAAAAAATCTCCTGCCGTCTATAATGCCATTTCTCATTGGTAAGATCTTATATATATATATATTTTGTTAATCATATATATATATGGATAGGCAAAAAAAAAAAAAATGTGTTGTGATGCAGTTTTCACCATGTAAATGAGATCTTAAGGGACCGTCGGGTAAAAAGTCGAAAACAAGCAATATATTGGCTCCTTCAATGCAGCAGCCAAGCAGCTTAACAAGATTTCGGTACTACCATAATCTCATCCCCCAATCCCTTGCTCTGTTCCAGAAGATTTTTAAGTTTCTTAATAGCAACGATTTCACCATCTAGGGATCCCTTCTAGACTAGACCAAAACCCCCTTCGCCAAGGAGGTTGTTGTTGGAGAATTGACCAGTTGCCTGATCTGGTTGATGATAAGTATATTGTTTCGGTGTTGCCGGCGATTGGTGAGTTGCCATAGTACTGGTCGTTCCCAAGCGAAAAATCCCTCAAAAGTTGCACAGTTGCGGAGAGAGATGGAGGGATAGGGTAGTGTGGAGGTAATTTTCTTTGGTTTAATATCAGGAATCTTGTGTAGACTGCGTTGACATTGAACAGAGAAAACCAGTTATGAAGCCCGCTTCATTTTTGGTTCCAATTTGGAAGTATTGCTGCGATGATGGTGGGTAGAAGCAGAACCGTAGAGGTGTTAAGAAAGAAAAATTTTAAAATACAGCTGTATGTAAAATGATTATATTATGATCATGTGTCTCATATAGATCTCATCCTAGTCAAAGATCATAGCGTATTTTGTACACACATATGGTGGTTGCAATGAGAAAATTAGTGCCAAAAAAAAAAGAAAAGAGATTCTCGTATTTAAGTTTGAAGAAGTGTTTGACTGATTTTTTTCAACCCTTCAATGGATCTCTGTTTCCTCTGTTTTTGTTCCTAACTAAATCTGTTGGGTAGGATTTAGGAAGCAGTAAAATTTCATCACAAATTTGATGATTTATTAATGATCATATAATCATTAGATATATTAACACTTCCGTTACTTTTGATAAATTTACCTCATGATATATGTATAAATCATCCCATTTATATCAGTGTTACCTTCACAGGTTCATGGCTTTGATCCTTAACACACATCATGCGTATGGGCTAAGCCATTTTAGTTTATAATTAGAAGGCCTTCATTTATCAATCAATGAAGAAGGGAAACTGATCAGGTCCAGTAATCACTTGCCCCCATCCGTATCTTAGATCAAGATATGATAACTAAGCTACCAGTTCTATCAGTGAATCACAGCATTTGCAGAATTCATATTTGCACTTGTCTGTTTCATTTCATTTTATTTCTTCAAATGATATAAAGAGAGTATTTGTTTAATAGTCTCATTTCATTTCATTTTCTTGTTTTTTTCTTCAGTCTGTGAAACAGAGTTCAGTCTCAATGTAGTACACCAAAGAAATCTGCCGTAATATGTATTTTACAACTCACGTTAATATGTAGGAAGTAACAAAGCAACACGCATGATGCAATTCAATAATCAGGATTATCTTGCAATATATACAACTGCAACAAAGAAAGCTGCTTGTGTCCTATGGGCAAAGTCAGGCTCCTTCTTCTGATGGTTCTAATTGCAAAGTGAGTTCAATTGTTCATTTGTTTAATCTTTAGTTGAAGGATGTTTTTAAACTGGAAGCTCAAAGCTCAAGTTGTACAAGCAACAGTTGACACTAGTTTTTATATATATAAGCAAGAAAATTTATTGAAGAAAAGAAAGATACAGGAGGTGAGGAGAGCTACCACCTAACCCATGCCAACAGGCATTCCCCAAAAAACCCGGCGTAAAACAGCAAGCACCTCACTCCAAAAAGGCCAAAGTAGAGAACATCAAGAGACCAAAGCAAAAGAGGAGCCAACCAAACAAACTGAAAAAATAGTAGAACAAGAAAAAGTCTGAAGCCAAAACAATTCTAAAAGAAGGCCACAAAATCAGACTGACTAGATTGACCCTGTTTGGCTAAAGAATCAGCAACTATATTTGTTTGCCTCAATATATGGACAAAAACAACCTAAGGTATAGCAAAGAGTTTGCAGGAAGCAGAATTGAGCAGAGAGGAGAGCTATCATTACTTCTGTCTGCTCACATTGCATCTTCCAATGATCCCAAAATGTGAGATTACTTGGTCCTCTAGTCAGTTTTAGCTGAAAAATGTTGTCAATGTGAGGACAACTGGAGGCTCAAAGCTCAAGTTGGTGATGTGAACTTATCTCTATTTCAGTTCTCTCTTATTGCTTGAACTCGAAATTTGGCAAGCTTAATCCCTTTGTCTGCCACTTGGGATAACGTTGACAGCATCAAAGACATTCTGAAAGCACAAAAACAAACAATTACTTATGTAGCCTCTTCATTGTAAATGTGCTTCATAATCAATGTCACAAATTGATCTCAGTTACTCAAAACCAATTAGAGTTTACCAATGACTGAAATTCAAATATCTAAGGGAAAATAAAATAAAATGTCATTACATTTCTACTCAGTTGAACAATTTTTTGCCTTTCCCAACCGGCTCAAATGAAAGCAGAAATTTCTGGAGAAAACATTGCTGCTGTGTATCTGAAATTATCTTGCATCCTACAATCTCTAACAAATAGTAAGATTATCAGAATTGCTCAAAATAGTAAGTTTTAACAAACAGTAACATAGCTTTATTAATAATCCTAATCTTGCATACAAGCTAGAAGCTTAAAATTTCCCCATTAGTAATTGCTTTGGCCATTGCTCATTAGAGACTACTGGTTTTCAAATTCAAAATATTCAAAACAATTGTTGAAAAGGGTTTTACATTATGGAATTACAATGAAGGCCTCCAGCTACATAAATGACCTCATGAAGTGTCACGCAGAGGACCACCTTCCAACATTTTCGCTTTCCTGAAATTGCAAAGCTACCTTGTGATGAAAATCACCATAAGAGAAAGTGGAACTGGAGCCGCCAAATCTATTGCTGCAACAATAAACAGGAAGTGTGATCTTTTGCGTAAGACCGTTTAATTGAGAGCAAAGACAATTTGGAATAAGTATTAATAATGATACCAATCAACAAGTTCTTCAAGTGCATCAGGTCCACCAAGAACTTGCAAATGATTCAACCCTTACAAAATTAACCATTTTCCTGGAACATATAGATCATAAGAAATTTCAACACAAGCTTACAAGCCTCAAGATTTGTAAACTCTCTGCAACTTATGCACATAAGTCAGTATGATCCTCTGCCCTATGCTATCCAAGAAAAAGCAGAGAATCTAGAAATCAAATGTACTTTCAATACTGACCCCAAATGAAGACATGCTTGCTTCTCTTCTTTAATTGTGAATATTTATCTGTTCCATAGAAAACAAGTTAATGAAGCTGGCCGTTTCTCTTTCTTGGTGCCGTTAACTCGTTCTTACTAAAAATCTCCATTTGTATCTGCATCATTCCTGTCATCTGTCTCAAGAAATCATATAATATTGTAAAGTCTTACTAAAGGTGGACAATGCAAACTTAAAATGCTTAAGGAAAATACATTCCTGTGCCTAGTTCTAAGTAAATCAAAGTGAGTATAAATATCATCTCTTCATTTGATGGACTATATGCATTCACTTTGCTAAAAACTTGAGCCAGTCAAACATGGACTAAAAGGAATATAGAAACTTCAATTTCAGGAAGTACTAGTTTTAGAAAACATTGGATAGGAAAAAGAGCCTGCTATTGCCAGAAAAAGTAAATTACCCAACGAACAGCAAATGAAGGGTTAAATGAATATTTTGGGGCTTATTGGAATAGCTGATGGTGTGGACATCAAATTATCAACGACTATATAATCATAAGGTCTGTTAATCCTCAATTGAACACTGGCTTTGCAAGTAATTGTTTTCACATATTGCAGCCATGCCTACATCTAAAGTTAGAAGGAATTACCTGCCATGCTGCTGTTGATGTAAATGTTACAAAAATGGAAGTTGGTAGAAATCATTCTTACTTAATGAACCTGTAGTTTAAAGTTTGTGAATTTTGAGTCAATACAAAACAACATAAAGGGAATGTATCATAAAATTAAGGAAGACCCATAGCATATGAAAGGTAAGTCACACACATCAATGGAAATGAAAGATTCATCAAGTGCAGGAAATGGTAACATGTGAAAAGCAGAGTGATAGCCTAAGCAAGATGAGCAGGCAGTGGGGGCCAAGAAGAATTTTGTTAAGTGTTGAGGTTAGAAGGTGCCAAGATAAACAGGCAATTAGGGATAAGTTTCAATGTGGGATAAATATCATTTACTTTAACAAATTATAAATGTATCTCCTCATTTTTTGGTGATATTTGGGAAAGAACTTTGAACATTTCAAAACGGTGATATAAGCAGAAAACATTAAGATGCAGGAGGGACGTCATATGCTTATTTTTCACGGGGGCAAAAAAATTTACCCAATTATAGTAAATTAGGCTTTCAATTTTGCACCTACAAATGAAGAAATATGGTAAGAACAAAAGCTTGGAAGGTTATCCTTTATTAAAACTCTTCAATTATTGAGTTAATAATTTAGCTAAGGTCATGGCAAAACAAATTGTTTGGATTTGAAGGTAAGGTATGAGTGAAGGTTTTTGTAAAGGAGGTAAGGTTTAGAGACCCTCACATTTTCAACCCCACAAAATGGTCGGTTGGGAAGTTTTTCTTACCTTACCTTCCATTTCCTTATCTTACCTTATCTTATATAAGCTTCCCCCACTTCATCCAAACACACCAGAAAGCAAAAGAAAATTTCAAATTTAATCATTTGTCTACTTAACAGCAGAGCTCTGCAATTTGTGGAGACTAAAATAAGATCTGAGGATTAGCAAAAATAATAATACCTGAGACCTTGCATAAATTAAACAAATTTCAAGTTGTAATATTTGCGTTAGAGCCATCAGTGAAGTCATTATTCACAAAAAAAAAAAAAAAAAAAAAAAAAAAAAGAAAAAGAGAAGAAGAAGAAGAAGAAGAAAAAGAAATAAAAAAAAAATACTATTTGAGAAATGAAGATGAAAGGAATTGAAATACCTGAGTATTCCATATAAAGCTAGTGCAGTGTCCACGCCCAAAGAAAAGCAAAACTGGTAATTAATGCGCTGGCAAAGAAAACAAATAGGAATTAAGGAGGAGAAAATGAGCAGAGAAGAAATGACAAATTAAGGAGGGAGAAATTTTAGAATTATTTTGGTTTGTTGTAAAATCAATCAACCTTTACTATTCAAATTTAACGAATTTCACGTTTTTGTTTAAATTAGTTAGGAGGAGAAAGGAAATCAGATGATGGCTAAACTTACATATTTGTACGTCTGGGATATGAGAAATCTTGGACCACTCAGAGCCACTTCCTTCGGCGCAATTATTCTCAAGAAAGGAACAATTCCCAATAGAGAGATTCGTTAATTTGGAGAGGTGTTGCATGGCTGTAGCTGTAGGAAAATACTTCAAATTCTTACAACTCACAATACCAAGAAATCGAAGAGACGAAAGGTTGCCCAACCACTCTGGCAAAGCTTCTAATCCATAGAAATACCATATAAACAATGAGTTTAGGGTAGTGAGGCGTTGAAGTTGATCTGGCAGAGACTTTATTCTATCTTTACGATTTCCATATATAGTTAAGGATTCAAGGGATGAGAGGTCTTGGATTGAATTCAGATAAGCGAAAGAATCCAACTCCTCCGAGAAATCACCAATTCTTAATTCCCTTAATCGGGTGAGGCCTCCTAATATTGTCTCTGGAAAGCAACTCAGCATTTCGCAGTCTGTTACTTCTAAAAGACGAAGAGAATGCAATTCTCCTAAATATTCGGGAACAGATGTTAGGCCGTGGCAGTAACTTATCACCAATGATTCCAGAGAAGTGAAGGATTTCAGTCCACTTGGAAGACAAATTAATTTATGACACCGTCTAATTGTAATGCTTTTAAGAGAGGGGAAGGAGTGTACTTGCAGTTCTTCAAATAAGTAAATCAATTGTTCACAACTTACGATTTCCAATGTGACAAGCGATGAACTATCACTTAATGGAATTTTTGCCAACAAGGGACAATGCACAATGTTCAATTTTTCAAGGCAAGAAAATACAGATGTTTCGCCTCCTTCATCTACTGCTGGTGCCTTCCATTCAACTAAACTCTTCATGTAACTGAAGTCTAATTTTTTTAATGCTGGAAACGATTTCCCTCCATTGCTTGTGCTTCCACTGTCAATGCCATAGAATTCATTCCCTATACATCTTATGTTAGGCATTCCTTCTATTATGAGCGTTTTAAGACGAGGAAGATGTCCAAGCCTTGGGAGTTCTTCACAGCATCTACAATTGCTCAATTTAAGCTCCACCAACTTATCGAATACTGTAAAAGAATTGCCTTCACTAGAAATTTTCATCATATACAGCCACAGCGGGAACTTTTCACCCATGTAACTTTCTACCTTTATTCTCTCTATGTTTGGGTGAGGCTCAAGACCTTCCAACACTTGCTCATCATTACTGTTGCTTTCTCTTCCATCACTCCATTCAAATTTAAGGGCTTTTAATTTCTTTTTCCCCTGTAGATTTGACTTCTTGGCTTCTTCTTTGTCTCTCACCTCCTCAAGATGAGTTATTTTCAACTTGCCACCTAGTTGATTTAAGCATTCTAATTCTTGAATGCTGCCTCCCCTATTTGGACCCACAACAAATAGTGATAGTGTTTGGAGACAAGTTATCTGCCCCACCTTAGATGGCATATGGTCATCATTATTAAATTCAATGTGACTCAAGCTGATCAGATTGCATATTTTATTTCTAGGAACCTCCTTAAGTATGTAGCACCAAAGGAATCTCAATGTTTGCAAATTATAGAGCTGGGTGATGGATTCAGGCAACACTTCGATGTCAGTCCCTGAGACGTCAAGAAATCTCAAATGTTTCAACTTACCAACTGAAGATGGCAACTTTTTGATATTATAAGGAATCATGAAGTGTAGGGCCCGCAAGCTTTTCAGCTTCCAAGAATTATCAAGCTCAAAACCATCTATGAATAAACTACGCAACTTCTTACCACCACCTGCTAAAATGGATGCATTTTGGCTATCCACATGTGCACGACGAATGAGTGATATGTCATCAGCAGCAGAACAATTTTCCACAGTCCATGTCTCAGAATTTGAAAGTGACAATGCAAGGTCCTGCACAAGATCATGCATCTTGCACCATTTAACATTCTCATATTTATCCCTTTCAACATCTTGGAAAAAGGAATTCTGAATTAAGGCATTAAAATACTTGTTGCCCTCATCTTCATTGCATCCTACAAGACCTTCAGCCATCCACAACCGAATTAATAGTTCTTTTTCAATCAGAGCATCTTTCGGGAAAACTGAACAATATGTGAAACATGACTTCAGATATGAAGGCAAGTGATCAAAACTGAGCTTCAATATAGACTCAACATTATCTTTTCTACCGTCTGATGCATTCAAAACATCATTGCTTCCAATTGACAACCAGTCTTCCTTATCCATTTTGAAGCCCATTGTCCCACCTAAAACTTTTGCAGCTAATGGAACTCCTCCACATTTTTTGGCAATCTCCCTTCCAATGCCCTCCAAGTCTGTGGGGATTGGTGTTCTTCCACTTCCAATCAGTGCCCTTTCCTTCATAATGGACCAGCATGAATCATGACATAACCCACCCAGTTTATACCTGTAATGAGTAGAAGTCTCCACTATTGATGCCACTTCCTCCGTACGAGTTGTGACAAGAATAGCATTTCCATTGTTTCTAATAATTCTTATCAAACAAGTTTTCAACTCATTCCACCTCTCAGATTCATTATTCCAAACATCATCAAGAACTAGTAGGAACTTTTTGCCTTCCAACGCCTTTGTAAGATGTCCAAGTATTGCATCTATGTTGGTAACTCCACCCATACTTCCATCAAGAGTTTGCAGCATTTCCCCTAAAATTCTTCCGTAATCAAAGTGATCAGAGACACAGACCCATATTTTAAGATCAAAAAGCTTTTTTCCTTCTATTGCTTCTTGACACACCAGTTTAGCTAACGTTGTCTTTCCCAGACCGCCCATCCCCACTATGGGAACAACGGTAAGAACTTGGTCACAGGAGCAGCTCAGCAAGTTCACAATCTTAGAGACATCAGCTTCCCTCCCCATAACTGGGTTGTCAAGGACTGAGTTTGTCAGCCGATCCAAGTTCATTTGAGGCTGTCTTGATATAATCTGAAGTCCAAAACCCATAGCATCATTCTTAATCTTATTCAACGATTCATTTATATTCTTAACTTTGTGGGCCATTTTGAAATGAAGTGCTGCCTTTTTAACACAACGAGTGCCTTTGGAGAATGAAAAACAGTTTCGTATCTGCAACAACCCAATCTGTGAGCTTTAGTGAAATATATTAAATTGTTCTCTTATTAAACTTTAATAGTTATTTTATACAAGCATATAAAATATTCATTCTTAAGAAATGTTTTGAATTAAATAATAATATTATTGATTAAGTTCAAATTTTAATTTTTGTGATTGATATTTCTAGAATTTCTGAACTTTTGGAAATTAATATGATGTTTGAGTTAAGAAGCAATATGATTATGTTAGCATGCTTGAATTTTCATATCAAGCTTGATTAATAATAATTGTATTGTATTGTTATTTTAGATCTTTTTGCAAATTAAAAAGGGTATTATAAGGCATATGCATTTTCAAATTATCAACTTAATTTAGTAGTAAATATTAGATATTAGCTACATATATGATTAATACTCAGAAATATTGCTATGTTTATTTATAAATCTACAAATGCATTAGATATTAATGCTTGATAGAAACACGTGGATATGTATTATTTGGACAGATAATATATAGGATGGAAAATTATATATATGTATAGATTGGATTCTGGTGTGTGGATTATGTGTGTAAATGGGAGGCCCAAGTTAGGTTTTTTAAATAAATGAACTGCCTCGTTTGTGTGCCCATTAAAGGCTATGGTTCTATTATGATATTATTGATTGCCTTTGATGCATGCATTTTAGATCATCATTTAGGTGTAATTTTTGCACATAATTTATCCTTGTTCATAGCTATTATTATAGATATTAGTATATATTTAGTCAATTTTATAATTTTCACACTTCTTAATTTAATTTTTGGAATTTATTTGTTTTGTAGGTTAAATTTGGAGAAATTTGATGTATTTTGATCAGAGTAGCCATTTGGAAGAGATTAAAGTCGAATTGCAAAAATTTTGAAGTTGAGTAAAAAATGGCCGAGAGCGACACAACTCGCAAAGACAACCGATTAGCTTATGTCGCAGGTTGTGTCGATCGTCAGATATTCAGGCCGAGAGCGACACAACCCGCAACACAACCCACAACACAACTGACTCGGCTTATGTCATTTTTACTGGAAATTGTTGACGTGGCATTTCCGTTACTCCAGCTTTTTACCTCACTTTCTCTGGAACCTTCCCCTTTTTACCCATTCTAGGCGCACTTTAGCCTATATAAAGTCTCATTTATCATTATCTTTTCATAGAGAGCAAGGGAGGCATTTTTAGAAGGATAGAAAGAGGGAAAGAGAGGAGCACGTTCTACATTCTTCCCCAAAAGAAGGATCACGTCAAGACTTTTCTGCAGCAGATCCTTCTGCAATTTTCTGGGTTTTTCTACCCTTTTGCTTACATTTTCATTATTTCTTCATTTATACATTTGGGTTTGTCCTAAAACTATGAATAGTGAGTAGTTGATTGAGATTTTAGAGATGGGTTTGTAAATATTGCTTTGTATTGTGGTTTTGAACTGATTTAGCCATTTAAATGGGATTTGTTACATTTTGATTTATTGCTTGTGAGCTTGTTGCCTTGCTTGATGAATGGGCCCTCATTAAGTTAAGCTTTAATCCTTAATAGATGGACTGAAAAGTGAATATTAGGGATAGATAATCTTGCAATAAACTTTATTTTCTTGGTGTTAGAGATAAGCTAAGAAGATTAAGGGGAACTTTCCAAAAAAAAAAATCAATTAGAGCATTAATTGGGTTTTTGTTAGGTTTGAAATACCGTGAAAACAGGGTTTGATTTAATGAAAACCAATTTTGAGATGCTTGAAAAAGGTTTCAAAAATTTAAGAATTGATTTCCCTCAAAATTGCAATTCTCATGTGTTTGGCTAAATTAAGGATAAACCACATGCAAACAATATTGAAAAATCCAATCTCTAGAATCAATTTGATTTTCATTGAATTTAGATTTAAATCCTCCAAATCTCATAAATAGCAATTTAAATTTAAATCCAATTTAAATCCAATCTCTAGAATTACTTTATTTTTTTTATTATTGAATTTAGATTTAATTCTTCTTAATTTCATAAATAGAAATTTCAAATTAATTTTTGGTAATCTAGTTTAATTAATTTTAGTTAATTGTTTGATTTAGCATTAATTCCTTAAATATCAATTTTAATTCCAAATTTCATTTTACATCTTTAAATTTTGTCACTCTAATTAGCTTATACTTTTATTTCCAATTTAAACACAATTCCCTGTGGGATCGATATCATTTTTTTAAAACTATACTACTGTGGCCCGTGCACTTGCGGATACACCGTATCAAGTTTTTTGCGCCGTTGCCGGGGAATTGTTTGTTTTTAAGTTGGATTTTAATTGTTTTAAGCTGATTAGAATTTTTATTTTCTTTTATTTTCACTATTGTTCCTTGTGTTTTTCAGGTACTTTTCTTGTTTATGAGACGATCGAAAAGCACAAGTGACACTGAATTGTTGTTCAATCCTGAAATTGAAAAATTCTGTCGAGCCAACAAAAAGGAATATAAGAGAAGAAAGGAAGCAGAAAAAGAAGAACAACAAATATTTGAGCAAGAGGAGACAATAGAAAATATGGAGAATCAAAATAGAGCTATTGGTGGAGATAATGGAGGAAACGAGCAAAACGGGCAAAATGCAGTTGCTAATCAAAATGATCCTCAAAGAAGATCCATGTTAGATTATGCTTTTCCTAGATGTGCAGATGTGAGAGATAACAGACCTATTATTGGAGCTAATCAATTTGAGTTAAAGACTGGTCTTATTCAAATGGTTCAGAATTCACAATTTGGAGGTAGCCCACTTGAAAATCCTCATTCTCATTTGAAGAAATTTTTGATGATATGTGGTACACAAAGACAACCTGGAGTTTCTGATGAAGTTATTCGGCTCACCTTATTTCCATTCTCTCTTCGGGATTCAGCATTGGAGTGGTATGACTCACTTCCACAAGCTATTATAGCTACTTGGGAGCAGCTATCTCAAGCTTTTTTATCTCAATTTTTCCCACCTGGGAAAACTACTTATTTGAGGAATTTGATGGTAGCTTTTAAACCAAGGGATGATGAAACTTTGTATGAATCTTGGATGAGATTTAAGGAGCTTGAAAGGCAATGTCCTCATCATGAAATACCGAAATGGATGATTGTCTGCATTTCTACACTGAGTTACTCCAGCCATAAGAAACACAATTGATTCACAAGCAGGAGGAGATTTCATGAGAATGACAAGTGAAGAATGCTATGATCTATTAGAGAAGATTGCTCATAATACCCATTTGTGGGGAAATCCTAGAACACTTGAGCCAAAGAAGGCTGGGATCTATGAACTTGACTCAGTTAGCTACATGAATGCAAGATTTGACCAGTTGACTCAGCTTCTTAGTGATTTTTGCACAAAGGCAACAACCTCAACTCCTACAACTATGCAACAAGTTGCCTTCACAGATGGAACTCAAAGTTGTGGAGTTGATTACTCTTCTTATGGTGATGATTATTTGCAAGAACAATCTGCATGCAGGAGGTTATCAATGTAAACCTATGGGAAATGCTTACTCTAATGTGAAAAACTAAACATGGAGAACACACCCAACTTTTGATCAATAACGCCAAAGCTCAAATTATGCTCATAAACAGAAGTTAATTCAGAAAAAAAGTCATCAAATTAATCCCACAAGCCATCCCCAACCTGTATATCAAGCAAGAGCACAACAATCCCTTCCACCTCATGAACCAAGCCAACCTTGGAAAGCATGATGGAGAAATTTTTTGAACAAAGCAAGATGAATAGCAAATTGGAGGAAGAAATGCAACACATGAGACAAACCATGGATCAATTACAAGTCCACAACCGCATGTTGAGACCCAATTGGCAACTAGCAAGCTCATCAGGATGCAATTCCTATGGTAATCTACCTAGACAACCAAATAACCATCATGAGCTTTTTAAGGTTTTAACCTTGATAAGTGTTAAAAAATTTGTTCATGAAAGTGAAAACAAGAGAGAAGAAAAAGAGAGCACAAAAGAAGAAAATTCAGTTGAGAGCAAGAAAATGAAAAAGAAGAAGAAAGCAAAAGTGAGCAAGATGAAGGAGAGAAACCATACATCCCACCTGAACCTTACAAACCCACCCGTCCCTACCCTCAAAGATTCATCAAGCACAAGCTAGACAAACAATTTGGCAAGTTTCTTGAAGTGCTAAAGAAGTTGTATATCAATGTGCCATTCACTGAGGCACTATCCCAAATGCCAAGTTATGCCAAATTTTTGAAGGAGATTCTTTCCAACAAGAGAAGGCTAGAAGATTATGACACCATCAACTTGGGAGAGCAATGCAAGGCTATAATTCGTAGAAGTTACCTCCCAAACTCAAAGATCCGGGTGTGTTTTCCATTCCTTGTCATATTGGTGATAATTGTGTGGCAAATGCCTTATGTGACCTTGGAGCTAGTGTCAGCCTAATGCCACTTTCAATATATGAGAAGTTGAATATGGGAGAGTTGAAGCCCACAAACATGTATCTTTCATTGGCTGACCGTTCAATTAAGCATCCGAAGGCATTCTTGAAAATGTGCCTATCAATGTTGGGAAATTTTACATTCCTGGACTTTGTCATTTTAGATATGGAAGAAGACACAAAAGTTCCTATCTTATTGGGAAGACCCTTTTTGGCAAAATGGTGCATTAATTGATGTAAAGGGTGAGCAATTGACACTTAGAGTGGGAGATGATCAAATGATATTCAACATCAATCCAGCCATGAAAAGGAAACATGAAGAAGTTGAGTCTTGTTTGCGGGTAGACATTATTGATGAGATTGTCCAAGAGCATTTCAGAAAAAGCTATCCACAAGACGCTCTTGAAAATTGCTTAGTCCATGGTGGGAGCATTAATGATGATAATCATAACATGGCTACTTTTGCACAATATTTGGAAAGCTCTCCACCACATCCTGAAGCCACAATTTTTCAACTTGAAGGAGTGCAAACTTTGGAGATCAAACCACCATCATTAAAGGTAGAGGATGCCCCAAAGGTAGATCTTAAACCTCTTCCTTCCAACCTCAGGTATGCTTTTCTTGGACCCAATGAAACATATCCTGTTATAATTAATGCATGTTTGACTGATATTGAGATTGATAAATTGTTGAGAGTATTGAGAGAATATAGAAGAGTTTTGGGTTATGCAATTGATGATATAAAGGGAATTAGTCCAACAGTTTGTATGCATAGGATTTTCCTAGAGCCAAATAGTAAACCTTCCATTGAACACCAAAGAAGATTGAATCCTACAATGAAGGATGTTGTGAAAAAGGAAATCCTAAAATTACTAGCTGCTGGAATTATTTACCCTATTTCTGACAGTGAGTGGGTTAGTCCTGTGCATGTTGTACCAAAAAAAGGTGGGGTGACAGTTGTTAAAAATGAGAATAATGAATTGATACCCACTAGAACTGTTAAGTTGGAGAATGTGCATAGACTATAGGAAGTTGAACAATGCTACAAGAAAAGACCATTTTCCCCTTCCTTTTATGGATCAAATGTTAGAGAGATTAGCCAAGCATTCATTCTTTTGTTACTTAGATGGATATTCTGGTTTCTTTCAAATTCTAATACATCCTGATGAACAAGAAAAAACTACCTGTCCCTATGGCACTTTTGCATATCGAAGGATGCCATTCGGATTGTGTAATGCGCCCGCACATTTCAAAGGTACATGATGGCCATTTTTTCTGATTTTATTGAAGAAATTATGGAGATCTTCATGGATGACTTTTCAGTATATGGAACTAATTTTGATTCATGCTTGACTAATTTGTCTAAAATCTTGCAGAGATGTGCTGATAATGATTTGGTGTTGAATTAGGAGAAATGCCACTTTATGGTCCAAGAGGGGATCGTTCTAGGCATTTAATCTCAAATAGGGAATTGAAGTGGATAGAGCTAAAATAGAAATTATTGAAAAATGCCCTCCAACCACCACAAAGGAGTGCGGAGTTTTCTTGGACATGCCGGGTTTTACCGGCGATTTATTCAGGATTTTTCTAAACTTGCTAAACCCTTAACAAATCTTTTGAATCATGATGTTAAATTTGATTTTAATCAAGATTGTATGGTTGCTTTTTGCAGGTTGAAGACGGCCTTAACAACAGCTCCTATCATGCAACCCCCGGATTGGACTTTGCCATTCGAAATTATGTGTGATGCAAGTGAGTTTGTCGTTGAGCCGCCCTGGCCAAATAAAAGATAGAAAACCTTATGCCATTTACTATGCAAGCCGAACCCTTGATGAAGCTCAAGTTAATTATGCTATAACTGAAAAGGAGTTCCTTGCGGTAGTATTTGCACTCAATAAATTCCGTTCTTATTTGGTCAACTCAAAGGTAATTGTTTTCACTGATCATGCAGTAATAAAGTATTTAATGAGCAAGAAAGAAGCTAAATCTAGGTTGATTAGATGGATATTGTTACTTCAAGAATTTGATTTGGAAATAAGAGATAAAAAGGGCGTTGAGAATGTGGTGGCTGATCACTTTTCTAGGATAAAAACTGAAAATAAAGATGATGAAATTGTGCCAATTTATGAATTTTTCATGAATGAGCAGTTGTATGTGTTGAATTCTGCACTTCCATGGTTTGCTGATATTGTGAACTTCTTGTCTTGTGGTGTCTTGCCACCTGATTTATCTTGGCAGCAAAAGAAAAGATTCTTGCATGATGTTAAATTTTATTCTTGGGAAGAACCTCTTTTGTTTAGGAGATGTAATGATGGAATAATTAGGAGATGTATACCAGAGGAAGAAATGCATGATGTTATTTACCATTGTCATTCCTCTGAATATGGCGGTCATTTTAGTGTCTCAAAAACTGTTGAAAAAGTCTTAACATCAGGTTTCTATTGGCCTAAAATGTTTAAACATGTGAGAGACTTTGTAAGCAAGTGTGATAGGTGCCAAAGGGTAGGCAACATTTCCAAAAGAGA
This sequence comes from Hevea brasiliensis, assembly GCF_030052815.1. NCBI lineage: Eukaryota > Viridiplantae > Streptophyta > Magnoliopsida > Malpighiales > Euphorbiaceae > Hevea > Hevea brasiliensis. Next base: position 90,010,750 of record NC_079506.1, read on the forward strand.
TGAGATGCCTCAACAATCCATATTAGAAGTTGAATTATTTGATGTGTGGGGAATTGATTTCATGGGGCCATTTCCATCTTCTTATGGGAATAAATATATCTTGGTAGGAGTGGACTATGTATCTAAATGGGTAGAAGCTATTGCTACACCTACCAATGATGCAAAAGTTGTGATAAAATTTCTGAAAAAATTTGTTTTAACCAGATTTGGTACCCCACGTGCCATAATCAGTGATGGTGGTAGCCATTTTTGCAACCACCAATTTGAAAAATTGATGAGAAAATATGGGGTAAAGCATAGGATTGCCACACCATATCACCCTTAAACAAATGGCCAAGTAGAAATCACAAATAGAGAAATCAAGCAAATCTTGGAGAAAACTGTCAATAAGTCCAGAAAAGATTGGTCCCTTAAATTAGATGACACTCTTTGGGCATATAGAACAGCATTTAAAACCCCCATAGGAACTACACCTTATAGGTTAGTTTTTGGGAAATCATGCCATTTGCCCGTAGAGTTAGAACATAAAGCTTATTGGGCCATTAGAACAATCAATTTTGATTTACAAGCTGCTGGACACAAAAGACTTTTGCAACTTGATGAATTAGAAGAATTGAGACTTGATGCTTATGAAAATGCTAGGATCTATAAAGAAAGAACTAAAAAATGGCATGATAAACATATCAAGAAAAAGGACTTTAAAGAAGGAGATTGGGTTCTCTTATTCAATTCAAGGTTAAAATTTTTTCCAGGAAAATTAAAATCAAGGTGGTCCGGTCCATTTAAAATTATGAAAGTTTTCCCTCATGGTGCTGTGGAAATTTTTGGTGAAAAATCGGGTAATTTCAAGGTAAATGGGCAAAGGTTGAGGCATTATTCAGCTAGTGAACCAATTGAGAAAATAGCAACTTGCTATCTTTCTCATTCTCCATGAAATTTTGAGTGAGTATGGTCAAGCTAAAGACCTAAACTTAGCATTTTTGTACATAACTCATAATTTTTCATTGATTCTTTATTTCTTTCATATATATATATTTGTTTTAAATTTTTCTATACTCCTTACTCAGAGCTTAACATTGTTCTAATTTCCTTGTGCAGATGGGATGCAATGCATTGCAAGCAAATGAGCAATAAAAATTTTTAGCTTTAAATTTTAGCTTTAAATTTTAGGTTGAGTATTTGCTGGTTCATATTGCTGGATTCATTGCCCTTTTGGTTAATTTTAAGAGAAAATTTTTCCAAATTTTGACATCTTGGTTTAACAAGAAAATTATTTGAATATGGGTGTGTGAATTGGTGCTTTGAAAAATTATTTTGTGCGAGTATTTAATGAACACAACAAGTTGAACAATTAGAATTCATGTTATAAAGGTTTAATAATTTGAAACCTAATTTGTTTCAATTTTTTAGGTGCTATGAAATTTGGTCAAATTTGGGCAGCAGATTGCACAACCTGCGACATAACCGGGTTTGCTTGTGTCACCGCTTATTTTCGCTGGGCACATTTTTGGGCAGATTGTTTCACAACTTCCGACACAACCCCCCTATCCTTATGTTCTAACTTGTGTCACTGCTTGTTTTGGCAGATAACAACTTCCTTCACCTAATGGGCCAAAGAAGAAACCCAAAAGCCCACGCCCAAAAATTAATCTAAAACCCAACCAATTAAAAAAACCCAAAGCCTACAAGCCCGAAACCAAACCTAAAACCAGCCCAACCGACTAAACCCCAATCCCAAAGCCCACAACCCGTAAACCCATAACCCTCTCTCTCTCGACATCGCCCGACACAACCTCCCATCCTCGCCAGAACCTTCATTTTCCCGCCGCTTCACCGCCGCCATTCTTCCCATATTTCTCCTTTTTCCGATCACGCCCCTCCATTTCGCCATGTCCGAATCTCCATTATCCTTCGCAAACTCGCCTCCCCACTCCTCACAGCCGCCGCAGCCCCAAGGCACCCCACCCATGCACGCCAACCCATCGTCGGCCCATTCTGTTGATGCTCTGATCGCCACACTCAAGAAGAAAAAGGCGAAAAGCATTAAACCACACAAATCGACGGGCGGCGTCAAGCGGAAACAACCCGAACCGGCCACACAACAACCCCCAATCCCGCCTCCAATGCCCACCGCGCCTGCTGACCGACATGGCATTCCGAAATCAGCGGTCAAGCGCCCCGGTACATCTAGAGGTAACCTTGCATTCCCCTCCTCTTTGCCTATCAAGCACACATCGGATATTACCCATCACGACATGAAGAAAAATAAGGCAAGAATTGTAGCCCGACAAATGGTTCAAACTCGGTAATTGGATGTGTCTACACTTAAATCCTTGAAGATTTATGATGAAATGCAGTCTCTGTTAGATGCTTTAGGTTGGGTGCGATTTGCACATAAGCAGGAACTGGTCTACCCCATTTTAGTACAGGAGTTTATGGCCTCCCTGTCCACTAATGAGCATAAAATTGCCTTGGACAATGACTTGACAATCAAATTTAGATGCCTTGGTCAAGATAGGGTCCTGTCTATGGATAATTTTCACCATATCTTTGGCTTTCCACCTGATGGTCTGTTCAAAATACCTACTAGTCAATGGGACTATAATGCGTGTGAATACTGGAAGCGAATCGCACCTTCAGCAGGTACCTTCAAACCAGGACACAGTAAGGCCTCCAAGATTGAGAATCATGCCTTGAGATTGCTTCAGCGACTAATTGCAAATACAATTTTAGGCAGAGGATCTAGTGTTGGCACAATGTCACAGTATGATCTATTCTTTTTGTGGTGTGCAAAAACTGGCAAAAAGGCTTCCCCTGGTTATTATTTCTGCCGCCATGTGATCCGCCAGACCACTAGGGGTACTGGTACCATTGTCTTTGGGGGATTGGTCACACCTATTGCCCATTATTTTGGCTTCAATCCTCAAATACACAAGTGTCCTGATCTTCCAACTGGTTTGTTATTTTTGGATGGACCTCATTTGGCCAACCAAAAATTTTGTATCAAAAATGAGGCTACCAAGCAGTATGAGATTCCTGCACTAACAGTAACCACCACTGGTTCTCCCACCGCAATTAGTTCCTCCTCAAAGATCTCGAGCGACCATTTGTGCAGACTTCTACACAACCTTCAAGCCGAGCCCACCACCGCCAACTCGCTTCATCAACACTTCCGACCATCCATATCAACTCTTCGACATTCATGGAGAATCTCGATGAGATCTATTCTTTTCGCAAATGACGAATGTCTCTTTCGCATAATCGCGAGATTTAGCCGACATATATTTGGATCGGCGTCAAATGCAAGACGAGTTGAAAGTCATGCGAGCTCAATCGAGAAGATCAAACAAACCTGTAATCGATTTTGAGCATCATCTCTCCACAAAGAATTTCACAAGCACCACCACCTCCACAAGATGGCAAGGGCAAAGGACTTCTCATACCTGACTGACCAGCTTTTATTCTCCATTTACATTTTATGTCTTTAATTTCGTTAATTAGTATTTTGAACTTATTTAGTTAATATTTTGCTTGTGTTGCTTTTATTTTACTTAAACCATTTACTTATTCAGTTTTTTTTTTTTAGTTCCTCATAACGTACATTTTTCTTTTATATCTTTAGTACATTGCTCACTTGCTTTGATATGCTCCTTCGAAATTTACACTTGATAATTATATTTTCTCGCGCTAACTTCCCTATTCCAAATTTTTGAGATTAATCGATTTCATTAATGGATTCCATTGCATCGCTTTCTTTTGCAATGAGTGCAAAGAAATTGTCCAAATTTTATCTAATTAAATTGGTCGCACTTCAATGAGGTAACAATTTCATCTCACTTGTGTCATCACAACACAAGTTGTGCTCTCGCTTATGCAACAGGGTAATAATTCTTTATGCACATATCAGCTACCCATTTTCTGCACATTATCCCATTCCATGCACTCTTCTAACATTGAGGACAATGTTCATTCTGAGTATGGAGGAGAGGGTAAATTTTTTGCAAAAACTACTTTTTCCTTTTTCATTTGCATATAGCGACTCATTCATTACTTCATACTTGTACATATTTTTGCATATAGCCTCATATACTTAGTTACGCATACTTAGTCAGATATAGGTTGACTTGACATTTACACTCATACATTTCATTCATTCATTTAAAATTTTTGATTTTTAAACCAGTCTTTGAATTCCATAAGCCACTTATTCAAGAAGTCCAACTTGTCTTTAGATGGTTAAGTGGAATGAAAGTTCCAGCTGGGTACAAAGTCTTAAGCATTATTCTTTCTCTTACTTAATAGCTGAAAATTAATACATTCATCTAGGTATGCAGATTCTGATTAGTTATTTTGAGTTTTGAGTGTCTGGATAAGCCTTTAAGAAAGAAATGGCCATTGTCGCCTCACCATTCCTAGAACAAGCATCTTAGATCTTTCAAGCTTAAATTTTTATCTTGCATTTGATTAGAATTTGAGTTAGGCATTTCTTCATATTTTAAACCTCACATTTAGCCTTAACCTACCTTAATTTCATTTTAACCCTTGCAAACCCCCTTGAACCTTAAATCCCTAATTTCTTTGGACCCCAAATCATTTACCTAGCCATTAAACCTAAACACTACCACCTATCTATGAGAATAGTATTTTAGCAATTAAGTGCATAAAAAAATGATAATGATATAAAAATAAAAATAAAAATAAAATAAAAATCTCTGAGGATTTAAACGTCTTGAAAAGTGCTATAATAATTTTGAAAAGTTGAAAAGGTCACCAAAATATCACAAAGGAAATTTTGGGTGTGACATGAAATAGGGACACATATAAAATAAAAATAAAATAAAATAAAATAAGCATAAAAAGTAGTCCCTTTGTATAATCATTGTGATAGCACTTGAGATTCATTGTGAATTTCTTTCCTCTTGATAAAAAAAAAAAAAAAAAAAAAGAGAGAGAAAAGTACACTTTGAGTTTCATGATTAATATTATTCTCATATTTTGTTTACCTTATTCCCTTTCTTTGTTAACCACAATTTTACCCTATTTGACCCCATTACAACCCTTAAAAAGACCTAATGATTTTTTGAAAAATGCTTGTTACATTAGTAGAGTTAGATCTTTTATGCTTGCATATGGGTTTGGCAATATAATCTTCCATACATTACTCACCATCTATTTGAGACACATTGGCTATCTATTTCATTTAAGTTTGTTTTGGCACAATTGACTCTTGTAGCTGGTTAGTATTTGTTGCTTGGGTTGATTGGTTAATTCTTAGCTATTCTGCAATTGTTGAGAGTGCTTGCTTCATTCTTTGTGCTTTTGCTGGTGGGAACTTGGAATGTTGGTGGCTAGAGGTAAGTTGGTGGTTTGGATTAGTGAATTTTGTGTTTTCAAAGACTGATTCTATTCCCTTCCAAATGAGTTTCAATGAAATTTTGCTTGAGGACAAGCAAGAGTTTGAGTATGGGGGAATTTGATGCATGCATTTTAGATCATCATTTAGGTGTAATTTTTGCACATAATTTACCCTTGTTCATAGCTATTATTATAGATATTAGTATATATTTAGTCAATTTTATAATTTTCACACTTCTTAGTTTAATTTTTGGAATTTATTTGTTTTGTAGGTTAAATTTGGAGAAATTTGATGTATTTTGATCAAAGTAGCCATTTGGAAGAGATTAAAGTCGAATTGCAAAAATTTTGAAGTTGAGTAAAAAATGGCCGAGAGCGACACAACCTGTAGCACAACCGAATTAGCTTATGTCGCAGGTTGTGTCGATCGTCAGATATTCAGGCCGAGAGCGACACAACCCGCAACACAACCCGCAACACAACCCACAACTGACTCGGCTTATGTCATTTTTACTGGAAATTGTTGACGTGGCATTTCCGTTACTCCAGCTTTTTACCTCACTTTCTCTGGAACCTTCCCCTTTTTACCCATTCTAGGCGCACTTTAGCCTATATAAAGTCTCATTTATCATTATCTTTCATAGAGAGCAAGGGAGGCATTTTTAGAAGGATAGAAAGAGGGAAAGAGAGGAGCACGCTCGCTCATTCTTCCAAAGCAGCAAAGAAGGATCACGTTTCTGCACTTTTCTACAGCAGATCCTTCTGCAATTTTCTGGGTTTTTCTACCCTTTTGCTTACATTTTCACTATTTCTTCATTTATACATTTGGGTTTGTCCTAAAACTATGAATAGTGAATAGTTGATTGAGATTTTAGAGATGGGTTTGTAAATATTGCTTTGTATTGTGGTTTTGAACTGATTTAGCCATTTAAATGGGATTTGTTACATTTTGATTTATTGCTTGTGAGCTTGTTGCCTTGCTTGATGAATGGGCCCTCATTAAGTTAAGCTTTAATCCTTAATAGATGGACTGAAAAGTGAATATTAGGGATAGATAATCTTGCAATAAACTTTATTTTCTTGGTGTTAGAGATAAGCTAAGAAGATTAAGGGGAACTTTCCAAAAAAAAAAAATCAATTAGAGCATTAATTGGGTTTTTGTTAGGTTTGAAATACCGTGAAAACAGGGTTTGATTTAATGAAAACCAATTTTGAGATGCTTGAAAAAGGTTTCAAAAATTTAAGAATTGATTTCCCTCAAAATTGCAATTCTCATGTGTTTGGCTAAATTAAGGATAAACCACATGCAAACAATATTGAAAAATCCAATCTCTAGAATCAATTTGATTTTCATTGAATTTAGATTTAAATCCTCCAAATCTCATAAATAGCAATTTAAATTTAAATCCAATTTAAATCCAATCTCTAGAATTACTTTATTTTTTTTTTATTATTGAATTTAGATTTAATTCTTCTTAATTTCATAAATAGAAATTTCAAATTAATTTTTGGTAATCTAGTTTAATTAATTTTAGTTAATTGTTTGATTTAGCATTAATTCCTTAAATATCAATTTTAATTCCAAATTTCATTTTACATCTTTAAATTTTGTCACTCTAATTAGCTTATACTTTTATTTCCAATTTAAACACAATTCCCTGTGGGATCGATATCATTTTTTTAAAACTATACTACTGTGGCCCGTGCACTTGCGGATACACCGTATCAGCCTTTAACAGGGGGAAATGTCTATTTTCTAAGGGAGATAGCTGTTGAATTTTTGGTAATTTTCTAAGAGCCACATGGATCTGATATTCTACGTGGAGTACAGAAGTAGCCTTTGAGTGCGGTTCAAAATATATATAACAATTTTGTGTTATATATACGTTATATAATAGCAAAGAAAAAGCTGGTTTGAATGATAGGTATATTGATCATATATGATTCCTAGCATTGAGTGGGAGTTAGGTGTGACAGTACCTCTGTTCCTGATTGGTCTTGCCTTTGCATCTCAACCTTTCGTCGAAGATTCTCATAGGCCAACTCATCAAAGGCATCCTCGGCCTCATAAGCTACTTCTTTGAGCTTCTTCAGCCAGAGCCTGACATGCTCCTTTCTGGTTTGCTGCTCCTCTGCATCTTGAAGCACACCACTAATCATGGTGAGGGAATCTTGAAGGTCTTTCAGGTCGTCCTTGAGATTCCAAGCACCGATGATTTCATCGGTGATGAGCGAAGCTACCCTGGACAAAGTTGCATCCACCACGAAACTGAGGATCATTTCAGCCATGGTCTCCTTCTCGCAAAGATGAAAGAAATGGGTTGAAGCAAAAGTTGAAAGCAGAAGATGATTGCAGGAATATTTATGGGTGAAATCAAAGTCTTTGAGTAAATTATAAAAAAAAATTAATGATTGATGGTTCTAAATTTAATATTAGGAAATGAGTTAAAGTCAGAGCACTTGAAAGCGAGGTTAGTATTTTTCTATTGAGAAACTATTTCTTAATCTTCTATGCAGTCAATTGCAACATCACAGCTACCCATATTTTTCAGGTTTTGTTAGTATTCTTAGGAGTAGTTGTCGCTCGTTTCTTTTTCTTTCCCATGTAAACAATTACCGACAGACTAAACAATTGCTAAAAATAATACAAATCAAAATATTATATTTAACGAGTCACCTTAAAACGCATTTTTTGTTTCTTAAATTTTAGCTAATTATTAAATACACTGTGAGCGTTAAAAAATAGTGTTCCCTATCTCCCACTCTCCCAGATAAGTGAGCCCCTCCTATAACATACAGAGTAGATCCCACGTGATGTATATGCATGAGTGCACCTAATAATTTCTCTTAAATTTTAACTTTGTCATCTGTTAAGTCACTGTCATTGCAAGTTCCTCAAAATTATCATAAGGGCAAAATTGAGATGTCATTTTTTTCCAAACCAAAATTACAAGAAGAAGAGAAATTGGTACATTGTCACTGGCAAAAGACAATATCAGAAACTTGCAAACTTGCAAGTTGAGGAGTTAACCTGCCCTGCTATCCACTGCAACAAGTTTTGGATATAATTTTGCACAGTATCCTATGTGTAGTCAATTGCGACATTCACCACTACCCATATTTCTTCTGGTTTTGTCAGTATTCTTATGTGCAGTTGTTGTTCGTTTCTTTTTCTTTCCCATGTGAACAACTACCGACAAACTAAACAATTGCCGGCCATGCTATTAAAACACTCATTCAATTCAAATCAAAGATTAGATTCAAATTATTAGATTATATAAAAATAATACAAATCAAAATATTTATATTTATTGAGTTGCTGTAAAACTCGTTTTTTGTTTCTTAAATTTTAACTTTGTCGTCTATTGAATCACTGTCATTTCAAGTTGAGGAGTTAACCAGTCTTGCTATCAACTGCAGCAAGTTTTGGATATAATTTTGCACAGTATCCTACAATGAGGCTACAAGGATGAACCCTGTTATGATATTGGGTAAGAATCTTGGTGTCACCAACCATCTTAGTAGCTTTCATCAGCATCTTAATCATTATATGATAACTAAGCAACCAATTCTATCAGTGCATTACAACATCTGCAGAATTCATCTTTGTATTTGTTTGTTCCTTTTCATTTTATTTCTTCAAATGACATAAACAGAGTATTTACTCATTTCATTTCATTTCCTTGTTTTTTCTTCGGTCTGTGAAACAAAGTTCAGTCTCAAAGTAGTACACCAAAGAAATCTGATGTAATATGTGTTTTACAATTCATTTCAACATGTAGGAAGTAACAAAGTTTAGTAACACACATAATACAATTCAATAATCGAGATTATCTGCAAAAATTGAATTACTTCACATCCTTCTCATATCTAACAATATATGTAAGCAAGAAATTTTATTGAAGAAAAGAAAGATACAGGAGGTGAGGAGAGCTGCCACCTAACCCATGCCAACAGGCATTCCCCAAAGAACCCGACCTAAACCAGCAATCACCTCACCCAAAAACACCAAAGCAGAGAACATCATAAGACCAAAGCAAAAGAGGAGTGAAACAACCAAACTGAAAAAATAGTAGAACAAGAAAAAAGTCTGAAGCCAAAACAATTCTAAAACAAGGCCACAAAATCAGGCTTACGAGATTGACCCTGTTTAGCTAAAGATTCAGCAACCATACTTGCTTCCCTCAATTTATGGACAAAAACAACCTGAGGTAGATCAAAGAGATTGCAGGAGAAAGAGTTGAGCAGAGAGGAGAGTTTCCATGGAGCTTTATCACTAGCTTTGTCTACTCTTAAAGCTTGAACTCACTAATTCCATTCCATCTTCTAATGCGTCCCAATTGCAAAGTGAGATTTCTTTTGTCCTCTAGTCAGTTTTAGCTGAAGGATGCTGGCAACGTGATGAGAACAGGCTCAAGCTGGAATTGTTGATGTAAACTTATCTCTATTTCTATTCAGTCTTGCTGCTTGAACTCAAAATTTAGCAGTCATAATCCTACAAAGAGCTAACAAAAGGCCACAATATCAATCTCCAAAGTTTTTTTGGTCTTTCACTTGACAGAGTGGATGGCTCCAAAGACATGCTGAAAACAACAACAAACAGCTCATTTGTGACAATTGTAATTAGAGTTTACCAATTACTGAAGTTCAAATATCTATGGGAAATAAAATAGAACGTCTCATTTACTTCGCTAATCAGTTGAATAATTTCTCGTCTTTTCCCAATTAGCTCAAATAGCTCAAATGAAAGCAGAAAATTGCAAAGAAAACAATGTAGCTATGCATCTGGTATTGTCTTGCATTTCATGATCTCTAATAATAAATAGTAAGATTATGAGAACTGATCCACATACAAGAATCTTAAAGTATCCCATTAGTAATCCTAATCTCCTTGAATGAATGGAGTAATCTTAATTTCTTAATTTTCTTACATTGGTTTGGTCATTAGAGATTACTAATTTTCAAATTCAAAATATGGAAAATAAATTCTGAAAAGGATTTTATATTATGGAATAACAATGGTCTCCAGCTACAAAAATTACCTCATGAAGTATTGTATGGAGGTCCATCTTCCAATATTTTCTCTTCATTCCACAGCTACTTTGTGAAGGAAATCACCAAAAAAAAAAGAAAAAGTGGAAATGGAGCCAGAAAATTTAATGCTGTCACAATAAACATGAAGTGATTTTTCAGGTAATGAGGTTTAATTGAGTGTAAAACAATTTGATAGACATTAATAATTATACCACACCATAGTATTGCATGAGATCCACCAAGAATTCAAAAATGATTGAGCCCTTCCAATATGAGATCTTTCCTGCGCCATATATATGAAACTTTAACACAAATTTACAGGCCTCAACGTTTGCAAACATAACTGCAACTTCTGCACATAAGTCAGCATGACCTTCTGCCTTCTGCTACGTAATCAATATATAGAATCTAGAAATTATATCCAATTTCAATTTTGATATTGCACATGAAAGGAATTGAATTACCTAAAACTTGATTTCAGATGTAAAATAGGTTCAGTGTCCTTAACAACAGAGCTCTGCAATTTTTGGTGACCCAAATAAGATATGAGGATTAGCACAAATAATGATACATATCCTGAATGAGCATTATAAATTCGAGGAACACAGATCAAACTCACCAAAGAGAATATTCTTTTCTACACTTTTTTCACCCCATGGTTTCCTTCATGATCTATAAGTACTCATCTGGAAAAGAAAAGAAGATGGAATGGATCATTGGTGTAAAAGTGAGCATAGAAGAAAGGACAAATTAAGTTGGGAGAAAATTTCAAATTATTTTGGTTCAACTTGATAAACTTACCTATGCGTACGTCTGAGATATGAGAAATCTTGGGCCACTCAGAGACCCTCCCCTTGGCGCAATTTGCCCCACGGAAGGAACAATATGCAATGCGGAGATTCCTTAATTTGGAGAGCTGTTGCATGGCTGTAGCTGTAGGTAGATACTTCAGATTCTTACAATTCCAAATTTCAAGGGATTGAAGAGAGGAAAGATTGCCCAACCACTCTGGCAAAGCTTCCACTCCATTGAAATCCCATATAGACAATGAGTTAAGGGCAGTGAGGCATCGAAGTTGATCTGGCAGAGACTTTGTTCTACCTCCACCATAATAATCCCCATATATAGTTAAGGATTCAAGGGATGGAAGGTCTTGGATTGAATTCAGAAAAGGGAAAGAATCCAACTCCTTAGAGAAACCACTGATTGCTAATTGCCTCAATCGAGTGAGCCTACCTAAAATCGTCTTTGGGAAGTAAATCAAATTCCAACACTTTGTTATTCGTAAATCATTAAGAGAACGAAATTCTCCTAAATATTCGGGAACCGATGTCAGCTCACGGCATTCATCTATTTCCAATGATTTCAGGGAAGTGAAGGATTTCAGCCCACTTGGAAGACAAGTTAATTTACTACACCATCCAATTTTAATGCTTTTAAGAGACTGGAAGGACTGAATTTCATTGAATAAATTGATCAGTTCTTCACAATTAAGGATTTCCAGTCTTTGAAGCAATGGAAGATCGCTTAATGGAATTTTTGTCAACAAAGCACAATAACTAATGCTCAATTCTTCAAGACAAGAAAACACAGCTGTTTCGCCTCCTTTATCTACAGTTGGTGCCTCCCATTCAACTAAATTCGGCATATAACTCAAAGACAATTTCTTTAATGCTGGAAACGGTCTCCGTTGTCCATTGCTTCCAGTGTCAATGCCATAGAATTCATTCTCTATACGTCTGATCATATTCATTTTTTCTATTTTGAGCGTTTTAAGACGAGGAAGATGTCCAAGCCTTGGGAGTTTTTTACAACACCTACTCTCCAACAATTGAAGTTCCACCAAATTATCGAATACAGTGAAAGAATCACTCGTTATTTTCATCATATACAGCCACGGCGGGAACTTTTCACCCCTATAATTCTTTATCTTTATTCTCTCTAAGTTCGGGTGAGGCTCAAGACCTTCCAACACTTCCTCATCATTGTTGCTGCTGCTTATTTCTCTTCCATCACTCCATTCAAATGTAAGGGCTTTTAATTTCGTTTTCTCCTGTAGGTTTGATTTCTGTGCTTCCTTTTTGTCTATCACCTCCTCAAGATGATTTATTACCAACTCCCCACTTAGTTGGTTTAAGCATTGTAGTTCTTGTATGCTACCTCCCCTACTTGGACCAACAACAAATAATGACAGTGTTTGGAGACAAGTTAAACGCCCCACCTTAGATGGCATATGAGACTTATTATCAAAATCAAGATGCCTCAAGCTGATCAGATTGCACATTTTGTTTCTAGGAACTACTATAAGTGACCGACACTTGAGAAATCTTAATGTTTGCAAATAGTAAAGCTCGGTGATGAATTCAGGCAACACTTCAATATTAGTGAATGAGATGTTAAGATATCTCAAAAGTTTCAACTTACCAACTGAAGATGGCAACTCTTTGATATCATAAGAACTCATGAAGTGTAGGGCACGCAAGCTTTTCAGTTTCCAAGATCCATCAAACTCAATATCCTTCATGAGTAAACTACGCAACTTCTTAGCACCGCCTGTTGGAAATTCCATTAAAATGGTTGCATTTTGCCTATCTACATATGAACGACGAATGCATGATATGTCATCAACAGCAGAACAATTTTCCAAAGTCAGCGTCTCAGAGTTTGAAAGTGATAGTGCAAGGTCATGCACAAGATCATGCATCTTGCACCATCTAACATTCTCATATTCATCCCTTTCAACATCTTGGAAAAAGGAATTCTGAACTAAGGCATTAAAGTACTTGTTGGCCTCATCTTCATTAGATATCCCTACAAGACCTTCAGCCATCCACAACCGAATTAATTGTTCTTTTTCTATCTGAGTATCTTTCGGGAAAACTGAACAGTATGCGAAACATGACTTCAGATGTGAAGGCAAGTGATCAAAACTTAGTTTCAATATAGACTCAACGTTACCCTTACTCAAAACATTACTGTTTCTAATAGACAACCATTCTTCCTTGTCCATTTTGAAGCCCATTGTCCCACCTAAAACTTTTGCAGCCAATGGAACTCCTCCACATTTTTCGGCAATCTCCCTTCCAATGTCCTCCAAGTCTGTGGGGATTGATTTTCTTCCACTTCTAAGTGCCCTTTCCTTCATAATGGACCAGCATTCATCATCGGATAACCAACCCAGTTTATGCCTGTAATGAGTGGAAGTCTCTACTATTGATGCCACTTCCTCGGTACGAGTTGTTACAAGAATAGCATTTCCTTTGCTTGTACTAATTCTTATCAAACGAGTCTTCAACTCATCCCACCTATCACGTTCATTATTCCAAACATCATCAAGAACAAGTAGAAACTTTTTGCTTTCTAATGCCTTTTCAAGTTGTTGAAGTATTGCATCTTTGTTGGTCATCCCACCCATATTTGCATTGAGAGTTTGCAGCATTTCCCCCAAAATTCTTTGTTCATCAAAGTTATCAGAGACACAAACCCATATTTTAAGATCAAAAAGCTTTTTTTCTATTACTTCTTGACATACCAATTTAGCTAAAACTGTTTTCCCCAAACCGCCCATCCCCACTATGGGAACAATGGTGAGAACTTGCTGGTCACAGGAACGACTCAGCAAGTTCACAATCTTAGAGACATCAGCTTCCCTCCCCACAACTGGGTTGTCAAGGACTGAGTCTGTCAGCCGATCCAAATCTATTTGAGGCATTTTTCTATCACTAGATGAGACTTGAAGTCCAAAACCCATAGCTTCGTTCTTAATCTTATTCAACGATTCATTTACTTTCCTAACTTTGTGGGCGATTTTGACATGCAACGCAACCTTTTGACATAACGAATGCCTTCGAGAATGAAAAAGTTGCGTACCTCCATTCCCGGTTGATCTGGCATCTCAACCTTTCGTCGAAGATTCTCATAGGCTAACTCATCAAAGACATCCTCAGCATCATAAGCTACTTCCTTGAGCTTCTTCAGCCAGCGCTTCACAGATTCTTTTTCCGTTTGTTGTTCCTCTGCATCTTGAAGCACATCACGAATCATGGTGAGCGAGTCTTGAAGGCCTTTAAACTCGTAGTTGAGCTTCCAAGCACTGATGATTTCATTGGCCATGAGCGAAGACACCCTGGACAGAGCTGCTTCCACAACGAAACTGAGGATCATTTCAGCCATGGTCTCTTTCTGGCAAGGGTGAGATGAGAGGAGTGAGTTTGAAAAGTAGAAGATGGTACTTGTGTTGGCAAGAATTCTTTAATATGCAGCGCACGTTAATTATTTGGCTCGTCAATGTCAATGTAAAATGCTTGCCACTCGCAAAAGATTCTTTTAAGCTTTGTTTGCAATCTTTTTCTCCATTTTCGTTGCATGTAATTTTATTTTCTGTTCATTTACTTTCTCTCCCAAACAAAGCCTTGATGTCATTTTCCTATGATCACATAAATGGTAGAGATGATAATGAAAATATCCGACCGGACGGAATATTAATACAAATTCCGGTTAGTATATGATAAGGTTTGAAATGTGTTTAGATTTAAAAAATAATATTTTTGTTGGATTTGAATTTTATATGTTAAATACATGAATTTATTTATAAAAATAATTAATTAAATATAAAATACATATTTTATAATAATATTTATAAATTTTTTATGTATTATTATTTAAATAAATAGGAATTAAATATTTTATAAAATTGTAAAAATTTTAAAATATAAACTATTAATAAAAAAAAAACATATTTTACATATGTTATTAATTAATATATAATATTAAATGTGTTCGAGTATTATCGAAATAGTGATAATTAAATTTGAGATGAGTTCAAATATTGAAAATGTTGTTCTGATTTACAAGGGTAGAGCCATGAAATTTTTATTGGGGGCCAATCATAATACATTAATAAAATATTCATACACATATAATAGAGTGTATAAAATATATAGTAAATAAAAATAACACAAAAATTAAAAATCATTTTGTATCAAAGTATTATTTCAAATCCTTGCATAAAATTCATAGATTTAAAATCTAAAAAATAAATATAAACTGCAAATAGTTAGATTATATGGCATAATAAAATAAGATTAAAAAAATAGTAGTCATTAACATTAAAGAGAGATAAAAATTAGAGATAATTAGTAAAATGATAAAGTAAATATATCATATAAAAATAAATATATATTTAAGTTGATCGATGTAAAATTCGCATGAAAGTTGAATTCACTAATTTTATCTACTTCTACATTTGTAGATAAAATAATTTTTTTTATTTGAATAAAATAAAGAGAAGAAAGTAAAATGAAAAACAAGATAAAGAAAAAAAAATAAAACATTATATTTACCTATAGAAGGTGAGAAAAAGAAAAAAAAATGTATTTGATTTTAGATTGTGTGATAGGAAATTATTAGATAGTGTCTAATTTTAAAATAACAACCAACAACTAAAATTTTAATTTATAAATATAAAAGTTTAAATAATTAATTTTTAATTAAACTTTTATACTTATCCAATGACAACTAAATAATTTTGATATTTCCATTTAAAACATAATATATAAATTATAAATTATTAAAGACCAATAAAAAATTTGAGGGTCAATTAACAAAAAAAATAAAAATTTACAACACTTATTCAAGTGACTAATAACAATTTTGAAAGATTAATAATTAAAAAAAATCATATTTTATTACATCTATTAAAATATTTTTAAAAATGTTTGAGTATCAAGGCCACCTTTTGTCTCTCCTTGTATCCACCTTTGTTGATTTTCAAGATGATTTTTATTTATATTTCTTAATTTCTTTGATATGTATTATAAAGAGTTAATCAGAACAATAATCAACAAATAATATGAGGATATGTTATTGCATTTTCAGAACAAACAATGTGCAGGGTAAAATAGATTTTCTCAATGAAGAAAAACAATGTTCAAATCAAACGTTGATATTATTTTTTTTTTTCAGATAATTTGTAAATCAATCATTTTATTGTAGCAATTTGTATATGCTTATCAAAGCAATTTCTCACCTAACAATGATAACATTATTACTAACTTAAAGGTGCATCTAATTTAATTAAGAGTTTTTTAGTGTTATTATTGCATGCCCATCTCTATTTCAAGAAACCAGTAAAAATTTGTACGTTATGAAAGTTTAATAATATATTTTACTGCCTATATATTCTTACTTAAAATACATATAGTTTACAAATAAAAAATAAAACTATGATATTTAATTAAGCATGACATTGAAATTCATTAGTATTTTTTATTTTTATTTTTATAAAAAAATTAGAAGGATAAAGACTCGAACTTAATAATGACTGATACATACTTAGTCATTGAATAAACTAACTTAATCAGCAGCACTTTTAAATATAATGGAATTAAAAGTTAACACAACAACCAAAAAAAAAAAAAGATCTGCCTTTCTTTATAAGATTCTCACTATTGCAGCATAATGGAGACATAAGCAAGTGGTTGATGTGAATTAAGGTACTATCAGAAATGGACCAAAGTTGGTAAAAAAAAATTCACTTTATAATTCCATATGAATGAACTTTAAGCTAAATGACAAAAGAACAGTAATCCTGATATTGATTACACCCTTACTTTAAGCAAAGTGAAAGCATATATATGCTTTTCCAAAGTAGTTGTTGGACCCTTTAAAAAGAGAGAGCACATAATATTTTACTAAGATATATGGCAGACTAATGAATGTGAACAATTGAACACCTGGAAGAAAAGTTGCATGAAAATTATTATATTGGAATGCATAATTACATTTCTGCCTATCTACTTCTTTTCATTTTAACACAATCAATGACTATATTTCTTTATTTTTTTAATCTCATTTTTAGTTGTTGAATTAACATAATCATGGACTACATAAAAAATAATAAAAAGAATATATAATTGTTAAATTCTGGAGAGTATTAATTAAATTATAATTTATATAAGTGATTGAATTATTTTACACATCAAAATAACTAATCAATCAAGTCAATCACTTATATTTACCTTTTTATGTTTATACTTTTTTGGTGTGAAATTTTAATTTCAACAATAACCATGTTCCACATCAGGATACCTAAACATGTGGCAAGCAAGGAAAAGAGAAGAGAATTCATTTGAATCTGCTCCTTATAATATATGCCAAATTTTAATTTCTGGTGGTGAAGTTTTAAATGAAACGTATTTCGAGATTGAGATGTAAGAAGAAGGAATTTTATAAACAAACAAATAAGTAATTCAGAATCAAGATTATCCTGAAATGGTCCAAAAACTAAGTTCAGTGCATAGGCCAGTACAAGTGAAGAAAGAAATGAAATTCTCCTTCAAGTACTGTAAAGAACTGCAACGGGAAATGCCACTTGTGCACTGTCAATACAGATTAAATGTCCTGATATCAAAGCTGGGGAAAAAAAAAACTAAAGTGAAATTTCCAGTTAGATTATTTTAAGGAATGTAACAACAATAAGGAAATTCTTAAAAGGGGTTTCATTGATTTTGGTTTGAAAATATATTTATGCAAATGTTATATATATATATGGTTCCTGTTTCAAACTACAGTACAAAGAGCCTCAAGATTTTCTCCTTGAGGAAAAATAATGGGTCAAACAAAATTCTGAGCACTAATGTAAACAAAGATTCATTGGAAAATCCAAATAGCTATTATGATTGAAAAATAAAATAACTTTGGAGGATTCTCAAGGTTCTACAAAAAAATCTAAAGTAAAAGAAAGATGACTAACCCTTTCATAAACTCAACAGGTTAAGGATAGAGTATTGATAGAAAAGGTTCTTAATTTCCTATCCATGACCAACAAATATTCCGTATAGTTAATACAATAAGCACAACTACCCATATTTGATCAGATGGTGCTAGAAGTTTTTTCTTGATTCTTGAAATTTAGTTCATTCCTGGAAGTTGTAGCACGAAACGTCACTTTGGGTCCAGGTTTCTTAATTCAAAATTACATCTGATCATAAATAATCTAGCCCTGCTGAAGATGACAGTTGTTTCTTCAAGGGAAAATCAATTGGAGGATGTTGCATGCCATGATATGAGTATTGATCTCTCTTTCTGTTCTAGTTCCTTGCTGAATCTGTTAAGGAGGCTACCAATTTTGTTTCACTGTTTCCTTCTCTGCAGGGTCCATGGGCTTGAGCTTTAACACACAAAATGGGAAGGGACTTGAGCCATTTTTGTTTAGGCTCCCTCTATAATCATAAGGCCTACGTTTCTCAATCTAAAAACAAGGGAAGACGAGATCCCACAGGCCTAAGATCGACCTGTATCAAGGAAGAGCAAGGTAAATCACCAAAAAGTTTACCAAAAGAAAAGTGGAGATTTTCACCAAAAAAAGGAAAATGAAGAGTCAGTTATCAAAACTAAATAAAATATTTCTCAAAATATAAATTTAAATAATTAATTTTTTAATTGTGTAATTTAAAAAAAAACAAACAAACTTGATAAATTTTCATTATAAATTTTAAATATAATGACTCACTGCAGCGTAAGCAAAAGTGTTTTGCTTGTAGGTATGAATTAAACTAATAAAGAAATTGTTAAACATTATTTTCCTCCCAATAACATATTAATAATATTGTAAAAAATTGCATGATCCATATCTCTTTCCACAAAAAGTGAAGAGAAAAAATATCAGATATATTTATTTTTGCTCTTGACACTGCAAAACAAAGAAAGTATATATCAAAATCTTGCAGAAGATTTCTTTTGGTTTTTTATGATATTATACCCTTTGTAGATTTTCTTCTGAATTTTTGTATGATTTCTTTGATTTTTAATTTTTTATATCATATTTACGCCTGCGCGTTGTTGCAGGCCAAAGCAAAAGCAAATTATCAGAAATGTAGATGTGGGCTCACCCACATAGCCCCATATCAATGATAAGCCCATGACATTGATATAAACATGTGAGAGGTTATGCAATGGCTTAGTGAAAAATGAATAATGAGAAAATACCACTAATTATGATGGAATCATAATATACTTGTCTTATCTGATTTTGTTCTGTAACATGGTAAGCCAAATTAGAAAACAATATAAATACATATGTAAAAGAAAAAATATGTATATAATAATGGTAATAATAGTAGTAAGCTAACTAAACCTTAAAATTAACTTAGCAGCAAAGTATGTTGTCAGCCACTCATAAAATTACTATTCTCTCTCTCCCTCTCTCTCACAGACCAAGAAAATGTCAATGCTATTGTTGTCTCTTCCCTTGGCTTTGTTGAGATAGAATAACAACTTGCAAGTTATTTTCAAGTAAATTAAACGATCTTGCCTTTGATAAGGCTAACTAAGAATTTAATAATTGGTAGTATTGACCAATTTTACCAGATGGTTTTCAATGCCATACCATAAAAATGGAAATTATTCACTTATATCAAATTTTCAGATGCGGTTTTGTTGATATCCTTTCATATCAAGCAAATATCATAAAACCATACCGAATTCAACATATTCTTTCCTTTCTTTTTTTTTTTGGTATTACTTTTTCTTGGAATGCAAATAGAGAGAAGAGAAACGTAAGTTCAATCAATAGAAAGAAATACTTAATATGCTTTGAGATTTCAAAAAGATCCTAGACATAGAGACTAGAGAGAAGGCATCCGAAACCCCATCCACCACCTTATTTTTCCCATCAACTGAGCTTACAATATGAGAATCAAAATGGATTGATCAAAATAAAATAGTTCAATACCAAACCCATTCTAAAATGGATCAAGATGCAAAAGATGTCAGCACATAGAAAATGTTAGTAAATATTTGTGTTATGTGCATCATCCTCTGCAATGAAAAAAAAAGAAAAAAGAATTTAACATGTGATGCAAATAACTTAATGTGATTGTCAATTTAATTTAAACAAATAGCAAGACATATTGGAAGAATTTAACTTCTTACCACCAAGGAATTACAAAACCAAACGCAATACAATTGTATGTTTAAACGAATCATTGTTGCAATGGTTTTATGGTCGCTGCATTTAATTCTCACCGAAGTGGAAAAAGTAAGGAGTCGCCACTTTAATTTTGAGGGAAATTAAAGAAAATCATTTTTTTTGAAAATTAAAATCCACTTTGAAAATCAGAGGTTCTAAGTTCGAGGTCCGTATACGAGTGGGGAAGGTATTAGGCACCCCACCTCGTCCCTTAACGAGTAAGGTGATTTAATGTTATGCCTTTATAAATTAAAACCGATAATTAGGGGTGAAATGATGATGTCAATCCTTTGTTCGATAAAAGGAATATTTAATGTTTCACCATTTAGGTTGCCCAAGAATACAAGTACATGAGATGACCCTTCAAAGAATGGGTGTGGTGTAATAGATTTTTGTTGGGGTTAAGTCGCATATTGAAGTTGTGATACTTTAGTTTGGATTTAAGTGAAAAGAAATAGGTAAGAACTCTCTCCAAATCTCTTGATATATTTTGTTAAGAATTTAAGCAGGAGATTTCGGATAAGAACTCTCCTCCAATCTCCATATTTTTATTAAGATTTTGGCTGAGAATTCGGTAAGAACTCTCCCCCGATCTATTAGTGTATTCTGTTAAAACTTTAAGTGGGAGATTTCGAATAAGAACTCTCCTCCGATCTTCACGTATTTTATTAAGACTTTGGCTGAGAATTTGCAAGAACTCTCCCCGATCTCTTAGTCCTGCTCATTTAAAATTTAAGCAAGAGATTTCTGATAAGAACTCTCCTCCAATCTCTCATGTTTTATTAAAATTTTAGCCTAGAATTCTGCAAGAACTCTCCCGATCTCTTAGTCCTGCTCTATTTAAAATTTAAGCTGAGATTTCTGATAAGAACTCTCCTCCGATCTCCTAATGTTTTTAGGCTAAGAATTAGATTGAGCTCCTGCAAGAACTTCCTCCGAACTTTTAATGTGTTTCGTTAAGAATTAGATCGAGTTCTGATAAGAACTCTCCTCTAACTCTTAATATTTTCCGCTAAGATTAGATTGAGTTTGGGTAAGAACTCTCTCAAACTTTAATGTGTTTACATTAAGAATTAGATCGAGCTGGGTAAGAACTCTTCCCTCTGGGAACTCTTAATGTGTTTATTAGAATTGCATTTTTGTAAGAACTTTGAACTAAAGATTCTCGTAAAGGGCCCTTCTCACCCCTTTATGAATGAAGTATCAAGGTGCAGGAAAACCGGTAAAAGCTTTTCCTAACCTACTGTGACCTATGACTAGATGGAGGACGAAAGATCGAACTCCTTGTCGACCTTCCACATGATCACTTTATTAGAACTCTCCGATTAGCGATATCCGATCTCTTTTACTTATGGGATTCGATCTTTTTAGTTGTTCGCCGGGTCCAATCTATCTTGATTCCCGATCTATTATATTGTCACCCGGCTCGCTCCTTGCCTAACCTCATAACTTACTTATTCGACCTATTCTTGTTTCCAACCTATCCGACCTATGCTATACCTATCTTCCTTTTGTCATTTTTATTTTTTAGACCGAAAAGTTCTCATGTCGAAACACCCCTACCTATATTCTTTTGGGTATTTACAAGTTGCTGGACTTGAACGTCTACTCAAGAGAAATGAAAACTAAATGACGATAAATGGAATTTAGAATTAAATAAAAGAAGACATATGAAATAACTATTGCCTAGATAATCTATTTGAGATTTAATAATTGATATAAAAAGAAATTTCAAAGAGAACCGGAGAAAACAAAACAAGAATATTCAACAAAAATGGGCTTAGACGCTTACTATGGAAGTTAAGGAGACAGATTTGAAAGCTGGATCTCCGAATCCACCAAATCTTGTAGAGGTGAAAGTTGATGGCCAAAGGACTCCGAATTTACCCAAGTGATGGGAATAGGTTGGAAACAAGCTGAATCTCTAAAGTAAATGCTAGATACTGTGAGCGGGGTGGGAATGAGGTGGAGGTGAAGATGGCTAGGCCAGAAACTAGAAATGGAAGTTTTCTGTGACTTAGAGCTCCTTCTCGATGAAAATACTTAAGAAAACTGGTTTCCAAAGTTTCTTGAAGTACTTCAAAGCTCTTCGTGAATGGCAAGTAGCAAGCATCGAATCAAATTTCTTTGAGCCTTTCCACTATAATCACTACC